>NC_042965.1:37948506-38248506 GCF_901001165.1 Salmo trutta | reverse complement strand
AAACCGCACACTGCTCTTGATAGTATCATTGATATTTAATAAGCTTACGTATCGGCCTAACGGCCTTCGTCAGAGCTCTGCGACTGGGTCCCGTCCGTAAATATCAAACTAATCTAACGAACGACTGGGTCGCATCCGTAAATATCGAACTAATCTAACAAAGGACTGGGTCGCGTCTGTAGCAACCAACAGATGAGAAAGTATGAATTAACTGATACAATTAAAATATTGGTGAATGTGTGCTTTCATGTTGTTTTCTCTGGCAATTGTGGTATAAGCAGGATAAACACCTCCGTTCTGTACATTTGCACGGCCGGATAGAAAACATACCCAATTTAAACTGGTTACTACTCTTGCCCAGAAACCAGAATATGCATATAATTAGTAGATTTGGATAGAAAACACTCTAAAGCTTCTAAAACTGTTTGAATGGTGTCTGTGAGTATAACAGAACTCATATGGCAGGCCAAAACCAGAGAAGATTCCATACAGGAAGTGCCCTGTCTGACAATTTGTTGTCCTTCTGTTGCATCTCTATCGAAAATACAGCATCTCTGCTGAAACGTGACATTTTCTAAGGCTTCCATTGGCTCTCAGAAGGCACAAGAAAGTGTAATGGGGTGTCTGCTGTCTCTGGGCGAAGAACAGCTGGAGAATTTGTGAGTGGTCAGCCTGGGAACAGCCTTTGAATGAATACAACGTCGCCCGGTTGGAATATTATCGCTATTTTATGAGAAAAATAGCATAAAAATTTATTTTAAACAGCGTTTGACATGCTTCTAAGTACGGTAATGGAATATTTTGAAATTTTTTGTCACGAAATGCGCTCGCACATCACCCTTCGGATAGTGACCTGAACGCATGAACAAAACAGAGCTATTTGAATATAACTATGGATTATTTGGAACCAAAACAACATTTGTTGTTGAAGTAGAAGTCCTGGGAGTGCATTCTGACGAAGAACAGCAAAGGTAATCCAATTTTTCTAATAGTAATTCTGAGTTTAGGTTGTCCCAAACTTGGTGGGTGTCAAATTAGCTAGCCGTGATGGCCGGGCTATGTACTCAGAATATTGCAAAATGTGCTTTCGCCGAAAAGCTATTTTAAAATCTGACACCGCGATTGCATTTAGGAGTTCTGTATCTATAATTCTTAAAATAATTGTTATGTATTTTGTGAACATTTATTGTGAGTAATTTAGTAAGTATGCTAGTTCGGAACATCACATGCTAATGTAAAAAGCTGTTTTTTGATATAAATATGAACTTGATTGAACAAAACATGCATGTATTGTATAACATAATGTCCTAGGAGTGTCATCTGATGAAGATCATCAAAGGTTAGTGCTGCATTTAGCTGTGGTTTTGGTTTTTGTGACATATATGCTTGCTTTGAAAATGGCTGTGTGATTATTTTTGGCAGGGTACTCTCCTGACATAATCTAATGTTTTGCTTTCGCTGTAAAGCCTTTTTGAAATCGGACAATGTGGTTAGATTAACGAGTCTTGTCTTTAAAATGGTGTAAAATAGTCATATGTTTGAGAAATTGAAGTTATAGCATTTTTTAGGTATTTGTATTTCACGCTACGCGATTCCACTGGCTGTTGACTAGGGTGGGACGCTTGAGTTAACTGTTTTTTTGTCTATTTACAGGTTCAGATGTTTATCATGACATCCTGTCAAGCAAGTGGTATGTTTTTGCCTTTGAGTCTCATTTTGTTTAATGAGTCTCAAGCATGCATTGGTTTGTTCATTCATTCATACGTTCGGGTCCTGGTAAAAAGAAGACCACTAAATACGGAATAGGAAGCCATTTGGGATGAACAGTCTGTATTCACTCTCCTTACCTTCAACACCACTTCTCTGCCTACCCATCAGCACATCACCCTCTCAGATCCATTCAGACGGAAACAAAAGCCCAGTCACCATACAAGACAGAGCGCTAAAAATCAGAGTCTGGATAAAAAGATGAATCACTTCAGGCCTGTGAGAAACCTCTCACTTTGACTTTGAAAATATACTCTGTGAAGACTTACTGTACAAGGAGTCAGTGCACTATCTATGTACAGTATAATAATCGAGTCTTTGTCATGTTTCGGCACATTCAACACAGCGGCACTGGGCGGAATAGGGAATAGAGTTATTTGAAAGGTGGACCGTTCTCTCTCTATCTCTCTCCCATTCTGCTTCTATCTGTCACACTCACAGTGATGCTGTCTCAGTCTGTTCATAGTACTGTGCCTTGCAAAAGTATTCATCACCCTTGGTGTTTTTCCTATTTTGTTGCATTACAACCTGTAATTTAAATTGATTCTTATTTGGATTTCATGTAATGGACATACACAAAATATTCCAAATTGGTGAAGTGAAATTAAAAAATTTAAATAAAAATGAAAAACTGAAAAGTGGTGCGTGTATATGTATTCACCCCGTTTGCTATGAAGCACCTAAATTAGATCTGTTGCAACCAACTACCTTCAGAAGTCACAAAATTAGTTAAATAATGTCCCCCTGTGTGCAATCTAAGTGTCACATGATCTCAGTATATATACCTGATCTGAAAGGCCCCAGAGTCTGCAACACCACTAAGCAAGGGGCACCACCAAGCAAGCGGCACCATGAAGACCAAGGAGCTCTTAAAACAGGTCAGGGACAAAGTTGTGGACTACAGATCAGGGTTGAGTTCTAAAAAAATATCGGAAACTTTGAACATCCCACAGAGCACCATTAAATCCATTATTAAAAAATGGAAAGAATATGGCACCACAACAAACCAGCCAAGAGAGGTCCGCCCACCAAAACTCACAGACCAGGCAAGGAGAGCATTAATCAGAGAGGCAACAAAGACACCACAGATAACCCTGAAGGAGCTGCAAAGCTCCACAGCGGAGATTGGAGTATCTGTCCATAGGACCATTTTAAGCCGTAACCTACACAGAGTGGCCAGAAAAAAAAACATTGCTTAAAGAAAAAAATAATCAAACGTGTTTGGTGTTCACCAAACGGCATGTGGGAGACTCCCCAAACATATGAAAGAAGGTACTCTGGTCAGATGACACTAAAATTGAGCTTTTTGGCATCAAGGAAAATGCTATGTCTGGCGCAAACCCAACATCTCTCATCACCCCGAGAACAACATCCCCACAGTGAAGCATGGTGGTGGCAGCATCATGCTGTGGGGATGTTTTTCATCGGCAGGGACTGGGAAACTGGTCAGAATTTAAGGAATGATGGATGGAGCTAAAATACAAGGAAATCCTTGAGGGGAAACCTGTCTTCCAGAGATTTGAGACTGGAACGGAGGTTCACCTTCCAGCAGGACAATGACCCTAAGCATACTGCTAAAGCAACACTCAAGAGGTTTAAGGGGAAACATTTAAATGTCTTGGAATGGCCTAGTCAAACCCCAGTCCTCAATCCAAATGAGAATCTGTGGTATGACTTAAAGATTGCTGTACACCAGCGGAACCCATCCAACTTGAAGGAGCTGGAGCAGATTTGCCTTGAAGAATGGGCAAAAATCCAAGTGGCTAGATGTGCCAAGCTTATAGAGACATACCCCAAGAGACTTGCAGCTGTAATTGCTGCAAAAGGTGGCTCTACAGAGTATTGGCTTTTGGGGGGGTGAATAGTTATGCACGCTCAAGTTTTCTGTTTTTATGTCTTATTTCTTGTTTGTTTCACAATAAAAAATTATTTGCATCTTCAAAGTGGTATGCATGTTGTGTAGATCAAACGATACAACCCTCCCCAAAATACATTTTAATTCCAGGTTGTAAGGGAACAAAATGCCAAGGGGGTGAATACTTTGGCAAGCCACTGTTCCCCAATGTTCACTCACTTACAGACCTTCAAAAGCCATTTTCTTACTAACTACTCTTTGAATATGTATTAGACAGTGTTTTCTGCTGTGTACAGGGAACGGTTGATTTATGCCAGAGCGTAGAAGTCAGAGGTAATGTCCCAAATGGCACCCTATTCCCTACATAGTGTACTACTTTGAACTAGGGCCCTATGGGTAATAGTGCACTATATCGTCGAATAAGGTACTATTTTTGACACTCAGCTACTGTATGGATTCTCTTACATCTGTTTGCTGCAAATGAAACTCACTCTGAGGAGAGGTGATAAATGTAGGAGGGAATGGTCAAGTGGTCCTCTAGAAAGATGAGCCAGAGAGAAAGAGAGAGAGAGAGAAAGAAGGAGAGAGAAAGAGAGAGATAGAGAGAGAGAAAGAGAGAAAGAAGGAGAGAGAGAGAGAGAAGCATAGAGAGACAGGGAGAGAGAGGAGAGAGAAGGAGAAAAATACAGAGCGAGTGAAGGAGAGAAAGAGAGAGAAGCAGAGAGAAGCAGAGAGAGACAGATCCACAAAGAATTAGAAAACAAACCCAATTTTGATCAGCTCCCGTATCTACTGGGTGAAATATCACAGTTTGCCATCACAGCAGCAAGATTTGTGACCTGTTGCCTCAAGAAAAAGGGCAACCAGTGAAGAACAAACACCTTTGTAAATACAACCCATATGTTTGTTTATTTATTTTCCCTTTTGTACTTTAACTACTTCCACATAATATGACCTTTGAAATGTGTAATGTTCAATGGATTTTTTTTGTTTATTTCACTATTGTTTATTATCTACTTTACTTGCTTTGGCAATAGGAGAAGGAGAGAGAGAGAGTGAGAGAAGAAGAGAACATGAGAGGCAGGAGAGAGAAAGAGAGAACGATAGAAGGAGAGAAGGAGAGAAAGAGAGAGAGAGAAGGAGAGAGAGAGAAGGAGAGAAAGAGAAGGAGAGAAAGAGAAGGAGAGAAAGAGAGAGAAGCCTTTCTCTTTTTTCTCCCTTTCTCTCTTCTTTGTCTCATTCTCTCCCTCCTCGCTTTTGTTCTATTTCACTCTCTCCTCTTTGCTCTTCCCTCCTTTCTATCTTTATCTCTCTCCTCTTTCTTTCCTTCTGAACAATGCTGGTTGTATGTCTCTCTCCCCCTTTCACTCTCTCCACTGCACATTTCTGTGGATAACAAACGATAATGGTCCTTATCCCCTGAGGTAAAGAATTCAGCAATCAGCCGCTCTGCATGACAAGCTCCTGGAAGACCCCTCATTTAGAGAAAAGATTGAAATGCCCCATAATCATCAGCCAGCAACACAGAGATGGAAAACACAAAAAACACAATGGTGACTTTAAAATATTCACTGAATTCATAGAATCAACACTGATCCACCTCATCTTAAAAGGTACTGCGCATTCGGAAATTATTCAGCCCCCTTGACATTTTTCACATCTTGTTACATTACAGCCTTATTCTAAAATTGATTAAATAATAAAAATCAATCTACACACAATACCCCATAATGACAAAGTTAAAACTGCTTTGTATACATTTTTGATAGTTTATTCAATATAAAAAACTGAAAAAACGTATTTACTTAAGTATTCAGACCCTTTGCTATGAGACTCGAAATTGAGCTCAGGGGCATCCTGTTTCCATTAATCATCCTTGAGATGTTTCTACAACTTGATTGGAGTCCATCTGTGGTAAATTCAATTGATTGGACATGATTTCATAACACACACACCTGACTAGATACAGTTGCAGTCAGAAGTATACATATATATATATATATACAGTTGAAGTCGGAAGTTTACATACACCTTAGCCAAATACATTTAAACTCAGTTTTTCACAATTCCTGACATTTAATCCTAGTAAAAATTCCCTGTCTTAGGTCAGTTAGGATCACCACTTTATTTTAAGAATGTTAAATGTCAGAATAATAGTAGAGAGAATGATTTATTTCAGCTTTTATTTCTTTCATCACATTCCCAGTGGGTCAGAAGTTTACATACAGTACACTCAATTAGTATTTGGTAGCATTGACTTTAAATTGTTTAACTTGGGTCAAACGTTTCGGATAGCCTTCCACAAGCTTCCCATAAGTTGGGTGAATTTTGTCCCATTCCTCCTGACAGAGCTGGTGTAACTGAATCAGGTTTGTAGGCCTCCATTGCTCGCACACGCTTTTCAGTTCTGCCCACAACTTTTCTATGGGTTTGAAGTCAGGGCTTTGGGATGGCCACTCCAATACCTTGATTTTATTGTCCTTAAGCCATTTTGCCACAACTTTGGAAGTATGCTTGGGGTCATTGTCCATTTGGAAGACCCATTTGCGACCAAGATTTAACTTCCTGACTGATGTCTTGAGATGTTGCTTCAATATATCCACATAATTGTCCTTCCTCATGATGCCATCTATTTTGTGAAGTGCACCAGTCCCTCTTGCAGCAAAGCACCCACACAACATGATGCTGCCACCCCTGTGCTTCACGGTTGAGATGGTGTTCATCGGCTTGCAAGCCTCCCCCTTTTTCCTCCAAACATAACAATGGTCATTATAGCCAAACAGTTATATTTTTGTTTCAGACCAGAGGACATTTCTCCAAAAAGTACGATCTTTGTCACCATGTGAAGTTGCAAACCGTAGTCTGGCTTTTTTATGGTGGTTTTGGAGCAGTGGCTTCTTCCTTGCTGAGCGGCCTTTCAGGTTATGTCGATATAGGACTCGTTTTACTGTGGATATAGATACTTTTGTAACTGTTTTCTCCAGCATATTCACAAGGTCCTTTGCTGTTGTTCTGCGATGGATTTTCTCTTTTCGCACCAAAGTACGTTCATCTCTAGGAGACAGAATGCGTCTCCTTCCTGAGCGGTATGACGGCTGCGTGGTCCCATGGTGTTTATATGGTGTTTGGTTTGCGTACTATTGTTTGTGCAGATGAACGTGGTACCTTCAGGCGTTTGGAAATTGCTCCCAAGGATGAACCAGACTTGTGGAGGTCTACAATTGTTTTCTGAGGTCTTTGCTGATTTCTTTTGATTTTCACATTATGTCAAGCAAAGAGGCACTGAGTTTGAAGGTATGCCTTGAAATACAGCCACAGGTACACCTCCAACTGACTAAAAAATTACGTCAATTTGCCTATCAGAAGCTTCTAAAGCCACGACATCATTGACCCACTGGAAATGTGATACAGTGAATTATAAGTGAAATAATCTGTCTGTAAACAATTGTTGGAAAAATGACTTGTGTCATGCACAAAGTCAATGTCCAAACCAACTTGCCAAAACTATAGTTTTTAAATAAATCTTCTTTGGGTTAGGGGGCAGTATTTTGACGTCCGGATGAAAAGTGTGTCCGTAGTAAACTGCCTGCTACCCAGACCCAGAATGTAGGATATGCATATAATTAGTAGATTTGGATAGAAAACACTCTGAAGTTTCTAAAACTGTTTGAATGATGTCTGTGAGTATAACAGAACTCATATGGCAGGCAAAAACCTGAGAAGAAAATCCTACCAGGAAGTGGGAAATCTGAGGTTTGTGGTTTTTCAAGTGATTGCCTATCCAAGATACAGTGTAAATGGGGTCATGTTGCACTTCCTAAGGCTTCCACTAGATGTCAACAGTCTTTAGAACGTTGTTTCAGGCTTCAACTGTGAAGGGGGAGAGAATAAGAGCTGTTGGAATCAGGGGTCTGGCAGAATGCCTTTACTTTAGTCACGCACGGGGCTGTGATCACGAGCTCCGTTCTCTATCCTTTCTAAAGACAAAGGAATTGTCTGGTTGGAATATTATTGAAGATTTATGATAAAAACATCCTAAAGATTGATTCTATATTTGACATGTTTGATTCTATATGTTTGACATGATTATATATATTGATTCTATATATTTGACATGTTTCAACGAACTGTAATGGATCTTTTTTTACTTTTCGTCTGAACTTAGTGCTCGCGCATTGTGCATTTGGAATAGTGAACTGAACGCGCGAACAAAAACGAGGTATTTGGACATAAATATGGACTTTATCGAAACAAAACAAACATTTATTGTGGAACTGGTATACCTGGGAGTGCATTCCGATGAAGATCATCAAAGGTAAGTGAATATCTATAATGCTATTTCTGGCTTTTGTTGACTCCACAACATGGCTGGTATCTGTATGGCTTGTTTTGGTGGCTGAGCGCTGTACTCAGATTATCGCATGGTGTGCTTTTGCCGTAAAGCTTTTTTGAAATCTGACACAGCGGTTGCATTAAGGAGAAGTGTATCTTTAATTCTATGTAAAACTCTTGTATCTTTCATCAACGTTTATGATGAGTATTTCTGTAAATTGATGTGGCTCCCTGCAAAATCACTGGATGTTTTGGAGGCAAAACATTACTGAACATAATGCACCAAAGTAAACTGAGATTTTTGGATATAAATATGAACTTTATCGAACAAAACATACATGTATTGTGTAACATGAAGTTCTATGAGTGTCATCTGATGAAGATGATCAAAGGTTAGTGATTCATTTTATCTTTGGCTGGAAAATGGCTGTAGGTTTTTTTGTGACTAGGGGCTGACCTAACATAATTGTATGGTGTGCTTTCGCTGTAAAGCCTTTTTGAAATCGGACACTGTGGTTGGATTGTCAAGAACTTTATCTTTAAAATGGTGTATAATACTTGTATGTTTGAGGAATTTTAATTATGAGATTTCTGTTGTTTGAATTTGGTGCCCTGCACTTTCCCTGGCTGTTGTCAAATCAATCCCGATAACGGGATTTGAGCCCTAAGAAGTTTTAACAAGAAATTTGTGGAGTGGTTGAAAAACGAGTTTTAATGACTCCAACCTAAGTGTATGTAAACTTCCGACTTCAACTGTAAGGTCCAACAGTTGACAGTGCATGTCAGCGCAAAACAAAGCCATGTGGTCGAAGGAAATGTCGGTAGAGCTCTGAGACAGGATTGTGTCGAGGCACAAATCTGGAGAAGGACACCAAACATTTCTGCAGCATTGAAGGTCCCCAAGAACATAGTGGCCTCCATCGTTCTTAAATGGAATAAGTTTGGAACCACCAAGACTCTTCCTAGAGATGGCCGCCCGGCCAAACTGAGCAATAGGGGTAGTAGGTCCTTGGTCAGGGAGATGACCAAGAACTCTATGGTCACTCAGACAGAGCTTCAGAGGTCCTCTGTGGAGATGGGAGAACCTACCAGAAGGACAACAATCTTTGCAGCACTCCACCAATGGAGTTTGCCAAAGGGCACTGTAAGGACTCTCAGACCATGAGAAACAAGATTCTCTGGTCTGATGAAATCAAGATTGAACTCTTTGGCCTGAATACCAAGTGTCACGTCTGGAGAAAACCTGGCACCATCCCTACGGTGAAGGATGGTGGTGGCAGCACCCTACTGTGTTATTTTTTCAACGGCAGGGACTGAGGGAAACAGGACAACAACCGTAAGCAAACAGCCAAGACAATGCAGCAGTGGCTTTTGGACAAGTCTCTGAATGTACTTGAGTGGCCCAGCCAGAGCCCAGACTTGAACTCGATCGAACATCTACGGAGAGACCTGAAAATTGGTGTGCAGCGACGCTCCCCATACAACCTGATAGAGCTTGATGGGATCTGCAGAGAAGAATGAGATAAACTGTAGTGTCACACCCAAGAATATTCAAGGCTGTAATCGTTGCCAAAGGTGCTTCAACAAAGTACAGAGTAAAGGGTCTGAATACTTATGTAAATGTATTATTTCAATGTTTTATTTTTAAAACATTTGCAAAAATGTCTAAGAACCAGTTTTTGCTTTGTCATTATGGGGTATTGTGAGTAGATTGGTGAGGGGGAAAAAACAATTTTATCCATTTTAGAATAAAGCTGTAACATAACAAAATGTGGAAGAAGTCAAGGGGTCTGAATTCTTTCACCATGCACTTTATATAGTGGCTTGTGAAAGTATTCACTCCCTTGGCATTTATCCTATTTCGTTGCATCACAACCTGGAATTAAAATGTATTTTTGGGGGGTTTGTATCATTTGATTTACATATCACTTTGAAGATACAAAATATTTTTTATTGTGAAACAAACAAGAAATATGACAAAAAAACAGAAAACTTCAGCGTGCATAACTGTTCACCCCCCCAAAGTCAATACTTTGTAGAGCCACCTTTTGCAGCAATTACAGCTTCAAGTCTCTTGGGGTATGTCTCTATAAGCTTGGCACATCTAGCCACTGGGATTTTTTCCCATTCTTCAAGGCAAAACTGCTCCAGCCCCTTCAAGTTGGATGGGTTCCGCTGGTGTACAGCAATCTTTAAGTCATACCACAGATTCTCATTTGGATTGAGGACTGGGGTTTGACTAGGCCATTCCAAGACATTTAAATGTTTCCCCTTAAACCTCTTGAGTGTTGCTTTAGCAGTATGCTTAGGGTCATTGTCCTGCTGGAAGGTGAACCTCCGTCCCAGTCTCAAATCTCTGGAAGACTGAAACAGGTTTCCCCTCAAGAATTTCCTTGTATTTAGTGCCATCCATCATTCCTTAAATTCTGACCAGTTTCCCAGTCCCTGCCGATGAAAAACATCCCCACAGCATGATGCTGCCACCACCATGCTTCACTGTGGGGATGTTGTTCTCGGGGCAATGAGAGGTGTTGGGTTTGCGCCAGAGATAGCATTTTCTTTCATGGCCAAAAAGCAACATTTTAGTCTCATCTGACCACAGTACCATCTTCCATATGTTTGGGGAGTCTCCCACATGCCTTTTGGCAAACATCATACCTGTTTGCTTATTTTTTTCTTTAAGCAATGTTTTTTTTCTGTCCACTCTTCTGTAAAGCCCAGCTCTGGGGAGTGTACCGCTTAAAGTGGTTCTATGGACAGATACTCCAATGTCTGCTGTGGAGCTTTGTAGCTCCTTCAGGGTTATCTTCGGTCTCTTTGTTGCCTCTCTGATTAATGCCCTCCTTGCCTGGTCCGTGAGTTTTGGTGGGCGGCCGTCTCTTAGCAGGTTTTTTTTTTGTGCCATATTCTTTCCATTTTTTAATAATGGATTTAATGGTGCTCCATGGGATGTTCAAAGTTTTAAATGTTTTTTTATAACCCAACCCTGATCTGTACTTCTCCACAACTTTGTCCCTGACCTGTTTGGAGAGCTCCTTGGTCTTCATGGTGCTTGGTGGTAAAAACAAGAAGTGTCCAGTTAGTCTTTCCTCAACTCTTAGCCAAGATAGACTGACATGCATAGAATTCATATTTGCCAACAGATTACAATTAAGAGCAAGATGTGTCGCTCTGTTCTGGGCTCACAGCAGCTTAACTAGGTCTTTCTTTGCAGCACTTGATCATATGACTGGTCAATAATCAAGATAAGATAAAACTAGAGCCTGCGGGACTTGCTTTGTGGAGTGTGTCAAAAGAGCAGAGCATCTCTTTATTACAGACAGACCTCTTCCCATCTTTACACCCATTGAATGTACAGTATATGTTTTGACCAGTCTAAGGTAGTCTAAGGTAATACCAAGTAATTTAGTATCCTCAACTTGTTCAACAGCCACACCATTCATTACCAGATTCAGCTGAGGTCTAGAACTTAGGGAATGATTTGTACTAAATACAATGCTCTTAGTTTTAGAGATGTTCAGGACCAATTTTTTACTGGACACCCATTCCAAAACAGACTGCAACTCTTTGTTAAGGGGTTTCAGTGACTTCATTAGCTGTGGTTGCTGGTGTGTATATGGTTGAAGGCCAGTGGCAGGTCATTGTTAAAAATAGAAAAGAGTAGAGGGCCTAGAGAGCTGCACTGCGGTACACCACACTACATGTTTGGCATTAGATACGCTTTAATTAAAGAAAACCCTCTAAGTTCTATTAAATAGATAGCTCTGAATCCATGATTTGGCAGAGGTTGAAAAGTCATAACACATCCGTTTTCTCAATAGTTTATGGTCAATAATATCAAAGACTGTACTGAAATCTAACAGTACAGCTCCCACAATCTTCTTATTATCAATTTCTTTCAACCAATCATCAGTAATTTGTGTCAGTGCAGTACATGTTTAGTGCCCTTCTCTATAAGCATGCAGAAAGTCTGTTGGTAATTTGTTTACAGAGAGGTAGCGTTGTATTGTGTCAAACACAATTTTTCCAACAGTTTGCTAAGAGCTGGCAGCAAGCTGATTGGTCTGCTGTAAGAACCAGTAAAGGCCACTCTTTGCCACTCTTGGGTAGTGGAATTACTTTGGCTTCCCTCCAGGCACGAGGACAAAGACTTTCCTCTAGGCTCAGATTAAAGATATGACAGATAGGAGTGGCTATAGAGTCAGCTACCATCCAAGGTAGCTTTCCATCTAAGTTGTCAATGCCAGGAGATTTGTCGTTATTGATCGATAACAATAATTGTTCCACCTCTCACACACTAACTTTACAAAATTCAAACTTGCAATGCTTTTCTTTCATTATTATTTTTTTATACATGAGTACGATGGCTCACTGTTTGTTGTTGGAATTTCCTGCCTAAGTTTGCCCATTATGCCAATGAAGTAATCATTAAAATAATTGGCAACATGAAATGGTTTTGTGATGAATAAGCCATCTGATTCGATGACAGATGGAGTTGAATTTATCTTTCTGCCCATGATTTAGTACTCTAAAGTTTTTTCCATCATTCTTTATATCATTGCTCTAGGCTTAAAAATACAGTTTCTTATTTTTGTTGTTGAGTTTAGTCACATCATTTCTCAATTTACAGTAAGTCAGCCAGTCAAATGTGTAGCCAGACTTATTAGCCAGTCCTTTTGCCTCATCTCTTTCATCCATACAGTTTTTCAATTCCTCATCAATCCATTGAGCCTTAACAGTTCTGACAGTCAGTTTCTTAACAGGTGCATGTTTATCAATAATTGGAAGAACTTATTTCATAATTTCAGCATCTGGAAGCTCGTTATTAATCACATCAGACCAACAAATGTGACCGACCGGCTCGATTCGTACTTATGTAGCAAAATTTGATATTGTGTTTTTTACATTGGATAAAAGTAGAGACTCGGAGCTAGAAAATGATATATCATACACTGCAGTTGAGTAACAATGGGAAAGTAATTCTGCTTTAAAGTTTGATAAACTAAATCACTTTTGAGAAAATGGCCCTTGAATATTTTGGTACACATACTGGAGAGCTCTTCTTTGTCTACACCGAATCAGGATCTTCCACACCCTCTTTAGCTTAAGCCCCATCCATATCGTTAAGGATTCCAATGTGAGGCCATGTATTAACCCACCCGCGGTACACACTAGTCAACAACCAGTGAAATAGCAGGGCGGCAAATTCAAAACACAAAAATCTCATAATTCAAATTTCTCAACCATACAAGTATTATACACCATTTTAAAGATAAGATTCTCCTTAATCCAACCACAGTGTCCGATTTCAAAAAGGCTTTACGGTGAAAGCATAACATTAGATTATGTTAGGACAGGGCCTAAACAAGAAAAACCACACAGCCATTTTCCAAGCAAGGAGAGGCGTCACAAAAACCAGAAATACAGCTAAAATTAATCACTAACCTTTGATGATCTTCATCAGATGATACTCCCAGGACTCAATGTTATACAATACATGTATGTTTTGCTTGATAAAGTTCATATTTATATCCATAAACCCATTTTACATTGGCGCGTGATGTTCAGAAAATGTATTCCCTCCAAAACTTTCGGTGAATGAGCACAACAATTTACAAAAATACTCATCATAAACGTTGATAAAATTTACAACAGTTATTGAAAGAATTATAGATACACTTCTCCTTAATGCAACCACTGTGTCAGATTTTAAAATAGCTTTACAACGAAAGCACATTTTTCAATATTCTGAGTACAGAGCTCAGCCATCAAAGCAAGCTATACAGTTACCCGCCAAGTTGTGGAGTCAACTAAACTCAGAATTAGTATTATAAACCTTCACTTACCTTTGCTGATCTTCATCGGAATGCACTCCCAGGACTCCCACTTCCACAAGAAATGTTTGTTTTGTTCGATAAACTCCATATTTATGTCCAAATACCTCTGTTTTGTTCGCACATTCAGATCACTAATCCAAAGGCATAACGCGAGAGCGCAAACCCGAGACGAAAAGTCAAATAGTTCCATTACCGCTCGTAGAAACATGTCAAATGATGTTTACAATCAATCCTTAGGGTCTATTTAACATAAATCTTCGATAATATTCCAACCGGACAATAGCGTATTCATTACAGAGGAAATAGAAGGAGCGGTGTGCCTGCGTGCTCGCACAGTAAACAACTCACTGGTCCCAGGCTTGAGTCAGCTCCTATTCTCTGCCCAGTAACAGTAGAAGCATAAAACAAAGTTCTAAAGACTGTTGACATCTAGTGGAAGCCTTAGGAAGTGCAAAATGACCCCACAGACGCTGTAGTTTGAATAGGGATTAGATAGAAAAACTACAAGTCACTTCCTGGTTGGATTTTTTCTCAGGTTTTTGCCTGCCATATGAGTTCTGTTATACTCACAGACATCATTCAAACAGTTTTAGAAACTTCAGAGTGTTTCCTATCCAAATATACTAATAATATGCATATCCTACCTTCTGGGCCCGAGTTGCAGGCAGTTTAATTTGGGCATGTTATTCATCTGAATTTCTGAATACTGCCCCCTGTCACCAAGAAGTTAAACAACCAAAGATTTCAAGACTAAAGGCTGTTTGGGTATTGTTGTGTTTGTTCCAGAGTGCTAGAGTGTGGCATTTGTGAACTTAGAGAGTTGTTAGATTGTCCGTTCGTAAATTCAAAGCGTTTCACTCTCTGAGCGTTTGGAGCGCACACCGGACGCTGTGGCCGAGGAGTAGGGTTGATTCGAACATTCTGACCTAAGAGCAGTCAAGCACCCAGGCTAACGTTGGCTAGCTTGCAAGATACTTCGAGACACAAATTAGAGAACAGCTCACTCTGATAATTTAATTCGCCCTTGCAGAGCTGGTTAGGCTGTTTTTATGTTATACAGAGTGTTGGTGACAGCAACTGTACTGCTGACAGCAATTTAATTATGCTTTTCTGCCAACGTTTACTGACACCGGCCATATTCAATGGGTGTTGAGCGTTTTTTAAATGTGTAATTTATTCTGCATCTATTGACAGTTGTAGCAGTGAAATCATAAACATTCTAGTGAAATTATTTATTGTATAATGGAGTATTTTGTTTATACGTAGCTAGCTAGTTAAACAATAAACTATAATCCCAACTCATAACGTTACTACGCTGCATGAATCTGTAGGTAGCTAACCAACCAAATTCAATGTTAGTTAGCTAACATTATGCTGTAAATAGCATTGCAAATGGCTCTGAGATGCTAATAACATTACTACACAGATCATACATGTAACGTTAGCTAGCAAGCCAGCCAGCTAACATTAGCCAGCTAGCTAACAGTACACTTTAACTTGAAATGAAAACAACTTTCTGACAAAATTAGAAATGTGTAATATCTGAAAATGTAGTTAGCTAGACTCTCTTACCCGTATACACGGATGGACGCTTCACCCTCTCTATAACGGATGCCATGGTTGCCCTTAGTTTGAAGATGTGTTTTCTTTTCGACTTCGTCTGCATATTTGCAAACGGCAGAATTTTCTCGATCTCCTTAGCTATCATACTCGAATTCCGCTGATTTCAAAACTCGGTCCTTCAGAAAGTGGAGAGCAACACTTCTACTATGTGATATCTTTCAAAAAAGCTACGTTAGAAAGGATTACCTACATATACTGACCAGCTCATATTACAGACAGAAGCAGGCTACATGGCAGACCAATCCAAACTCATCTCTCGGCATGTGCAGCCCACTTAATATCTCAGCCAATCACGGGCTAGGTTGCTGTCTTTTTCCGTGGCTAAACCAACTAGGCTCCTAAATTAACAATTGTATTCATATTTGCAGATGGCATACAATTTTGTTATTAAAGCACATGAAAGTTAACATGTTCCAGAAAGTATTTCTGGCCAAAAATGCATTTTGATTTTTTTTAAGAAGGTTTACGTTCAAATGGCTCTCCTGTGAAGTAGTGAAGTGAGACATACTGTATGCCTAGTTTCCTGAAACGAGTCACAAATATTTTTTACATCATCCACAGAAGAATCACAGCAAAGTCTTTTGTATGATCTCTTATACACTGTTTTAGGCCCAGCTTTTCGAACTTTGGCTTGGATCATCCAGCCTAGGCAAGGGAGTGTGGTGTGCAGCCAGGGAGCTAGGCACACACACTGGGCAGCTATGCAGGCCCTGCTCCGGTGACCAGAGAGCAGAGCCATACAGATTGTGAGTCCCAAAATGGTACCCTATTCCCTACATAGTGCACAAATTTTGACCAGGGCTCATAGGAATCTGGTCAAAAGTAGTGCACTAGATCGGGAATAGGGTGCCATTTTGGACGCAACCAGGGACTGCATCAAAGCCGGTGCAGCTGTCCCTCTGTAAGCTGCGTGGCTGTCTTGCAAGGTTTTAATCTGCTTGGCTCTAGTGGTGCGGAGCCTACCCATCCTCCTGCCTGAGTGTGATTTTGTCTCTCATGGGAGGAACAACAAACATCAAGCGACGGCCTTCGTTGGACCCTTTCCTCCCTCTCATCCCTCACTCTGTGGATGCAATCGTTCTCTCTCTATTTCTCTTCTTGATATCTCTCTCCCTTCCTCCTCTACCTCTTTTAAGTTCTCTCTCACACACACACAAACTGAGAGAGAGAGAGAGAGAGAGAGAGAGAGAGAGAGAGAGAGAGAGAGAGAGAGAGAGAGAGAGAGAGAGAGAGAGACTGTACTGGCAGAGAGTGTGTGGTTCAATGGAAAGAGCATCCCGCATAGAGGAGGACTAGATGTTTATCTGGTGGCACCAACACAGGGGAATAATGGCTTAAGCTTCTGCTCTCACTGGTCCCATACATCTCTGTCCAGCACAACGTAACACAAAACATGTCAAAGCCCAGGACGAGCTCAAAACCCACAACACATCTCCATGGTTACAGTGGCCATTATAGGACACCTTCGACCTCAAGACTTACAGCCTCACCTTGACATCGTACAAGTCAAATAATTGTATTTGTGACATGCTTCGTAAACAACAGGTGTAGACTAACAGTGAAATGCTTATTTACGCGTCCTTCTCCAACGATGCAGAGAAAAAGATAAATAGTAATAAAAATGTAAAAAACAAGATGGGGAACAGGCACGATCATGTTCATAATGTTCATGTTTCATGTAGAGAACAATGAATCGACAGTATGCTAGCTACCAATCATACATCTACAGTATGCTAGCTTCCAATCATAACTAACTGTACATATTGTGGGGAGACATATTGAAATATCAGTTGGATGTGTAGGTGTTTTGCACTGCATGCCGAGGAGAACATCCATTGATCAGTACATGGAATTAAGTGACCTTTCAGGTTAGAGGTATGGTTCAAGTTTAGATGTATGGTTCAAGTTTAGATGTATGGTTCAAGTTTAAATGTATGGTTCAAGTTTAGGGGTATGGTTCAAGTTTAAAGGTATGGTTCAAGTATAAAGGTATGGTTCAAGTTAGAGGTATGGTTCATTATTGGAGTAATGGTTCAAGTTTAGAGGTAAGGTTCAAGTCAGAGGTATGGTTCAAGTTTAGAGGTATGGTTCATGTCAGAGGTATGGTTCAAGTTTAGAGGTATGGTTCATGATTATAGTTATGGTTCAAAGTTTAGAGGTATGGTTCAAGTTTAGAGTTACGGTTCAAGTCAGAGGTATGGTTCAAGTCAGAGGTATGGTTCAAGTCAGAGGTATGGTTCAAGTTTAGAGCTATGGTTCAAGTTTAGAGGTATGGTTCATGATTAGAGTAATGGTTCAAGTTTAGAGGTATGGTTCAAGTTTAGAGGTATGGTTCAAGTTTAGAGGTATGGTTCATGATTGTAGTTATGGTTCAAAGTTTAGAGGTATGGTTCAAGTCAGAGGTATGATTCAAGTCAGAGGTATGGTTCAAGTTTAGAGGTATGGTTCATGATTGTAGTTATGGTTCAAAGTTTAGAGGTATGGTTCAAGTCAGAGATATGGTTCAAGTCAGAGGTATGGTTCAAGTTTAGAGGTATGGTTCATGATCATAGTTATGGTTCAAAGTTTAGAGATATGGTTAATGATTATAGTTAGGGTTCAAAGTTTAGAGGTATGGTTCAAGTTTAGAGGTATGGTTCTCTGCTACCATGACAAAACAGTGTCTTTGTAATCTGGATTGAGCTGATTGAGTCTGAAAGAGAGATTATAATGAAACGAGACCTAATATTTCTAATACTTCAAATACTTTAAATACTTCTAATAGTTATAATATTCATAATAGTCCTAGTAGTTATAAAACTTCTAATAGTTCTATTATTCCTAATAGGTCTACTAGTTCTAATAGTTCCAAAAGTTATTATAGTTATTATAGTTCTGATAGTTCTGATAGTCCTAATATTCTAATAGTTACAATAGTTCTAAAATGTCTAATGTTCCAATAGATCTAATGTTCCAATAGTTCTAATAGTCCAATAGTCCAAAAGTCCAATAGTCCAATAGTTCCAATAGTTCCAATAGTTCCAAAAGCTCCAATTGTTCCAATAGCTCTAATAGTTATAATACTTATAATACTTATAATAGTCCTAGTAGTTCCAGTAGTTCATGTAGTTCTAGTAGTTCTAATACTTCTAATAGTTCCAATAGTTTCAATAGTTCGGATAGTCCTAATATTCTAATAGTTCCATTAGATCTAATAGCTCCAATAGTTCTAATAGTTCCAATAGTTCTAATAGTCCCAATAGTTCCAATAGTTCTAAATGCTCCAATAGTTCCAATAGTTCTAATATTTCTGATAGTCCTAATATTATAATAGTTCCAATAGTTCCAATAGTTCTAATAGTTCTAATAGTTCCAATAGTTCCAATAGTTCTGATAGTCCTAATATTCTAATAGTTCTAATAGTCCCAATAGTTCCAATAGTTCCAATAATTCTAATTGTTCCAATAGCTGCTATAGTTCTAATAGTTCCAAAAGTTCCAATAGTTCTAATAGTTCCAATAGTTCTAATAGTCCCAAAAGTTCCAATAGTTCCAATAGTTCTAAATGTTCCAATAGTTTCAATAGTTCTAATATTTCTGATAGTCCTAATATTATAATAGTTCCAATAGTTCCAATAGTTCTAATAGTCCCAATAGTTCCAATAGTTCTAATAGTTCTAACAGTTCCGATAGTTCTAATATTCTAATAGTTCTAATAGTCCCAATAGTTCCAATAGTTCCAATAATTCTAATTGTTCCAATAGCTGCTATAGTTCTAATAGTTCCAAAAGTTCCAATAGTTCTAATAGTTCCAATAGTTCTAATAGTCCCAAAAATTCCAATAGTTCCAATAGTTCTAAATGTTCCAATAGTTTCAATAGTTCTAATATTTCTGATAGTCCTAATATTATAATAGTTCCAATAGTTCCAATAGTTCCAATAGTTCTAATAGTTCTAACAGTTCCAATAGTTCTAACAGTTCAAATAGTTCCAATAGTTATAATAGTTCCAATACTTCTAATAAGTCTAATAGTTCCAATAGTTCCAATAGTTCTGATAGTCCTAAAATTCTAAACGTTCCAACAGTTCTATTAGTTCTAATGTTCCAATGGTTCTAATAGTTCTAATATTTCTGATACTTTTAATAGTTCAAATACTTCTAATAGTTCAAATACTTCTAACAGTTGTAATAGTTCTAATAGTTTTACTAGTTCTAATAGTTACAATAGCTACAATAATTCCAATAGATCTAATAGTTCTAATAGTTCTAATGTTTCAATAGTTCGAATAGTTCGAATAGTTCTAATAGTTCCAACAGTTCCAATAATTCCAATACATCTAGTACTTCTAATAGTTCTAATACTTCCAGGAGTTCTAATACTTCTAATAGTTCTAATACTTCCAATAGTTCTAATATGACTAATACTTCTAATAGTTATAACAGTTCCAATACTTCTAATACTTCTAACAGTTGTAACATTTCTGATAGATGTAATAGTTGTAATAGTTCCAATAGTTCCAATAATTCCAATACTTCTAATACTTCTAATAGTTCAAATACTTCTAACAGTTCTAATACTTCTAATAGTTCTAACAGTTCTAATAGTTCTAATAGTTACAATAGTTACAATAGTTACAATACTTCTAATACTTCTTATACGTCTAGTAGTTCTAATAGTTCTAATAGTTCTAATAGTTCCAATACTCCCAATACTTCCAATACTTCCAATAATTCCAATACTTTTAATACTTCTAATAGTTATAATAGTTATAATAGTTCAAATACTTCTAACAGTTCTAATAGTTCTAACAGTTGTAATAGTTCTAATAGTTACAATAGTTACAATAGTTACAAAAGTTCCAATTTTTCTAATAGTTCTAATATGAATAATACTTATAATACTTATAATACTTATAATAGTCCTAGTAGTTCCAGTAGTTCATGTAGTTCCAGTAGTCCTAATATTCTAATCGTTCCAATAGTTCCAATAGATCTGATAGTCCTAATATTCTAATAGATCTCATAGTCCCAATAGTTCTAATAGTCACAATAGTTCTAAGTGTTCCAATAGGTCCAATAGTTCCAATATTTCTAATAGTTCCAATAGTTCCAATAGTCCAAATATTCTAATAGTTCTAACAGTTCTAATAGTTACAATAGATCTAATATTCTCAACAGTTCCAACAGTTCTAATAGTTTCAATAGTTCCAATAGTTCTAATAATTCTAATGTTCCAATAGTTCTAATAGTCCTAATATTCGAATAGTTCTAATAATTCCAGTAGTTCTAATAGTTCTAATGTTCTAATACTTACAATACTTATAATAGTCCTAGTAGTTCCAGTAGTTCATGTAGTTCTAGTAGTTATAATATTTCCAATAGTTCCAATAATTCCAAAAGATCTGATAGTCCTAATATTCCAATAGTTCTAATAGTGCCAATAGTTCCAATAGTTCTAATAGTTCTAATAGTTCTGATAGTTCTAATAGTTCTGATAGTCCTAATATTATAACAGTCCCAATAGTTCTGATAGCCCTAATATTATAATAGTCACAATAGTTCTAATAGTTCCAATAGTCCTAATATTATAATAGTTCTAATAGTTCAAAAAATTCTAATAGTCCCAATAGTTCTAATAGTCCCAATAGTTCTAATGGTTCCAATAGTTGTAATAGTTCCAATGGTTCCAATAGTTCTAATGTTCCAATAGTCCCAATAGTTCCAAGAGTTCTAACAGTTCCAATAGTCCCAAAAGTTCCAATAGTAACCAATAGTTCCAATAGTTTCAAAAGTTCTAATGTTCCAACAGTTCTAATAATTCTAATAGTTCCAATAGTTCCAATAGTTCTAATAGTTCCAATTGTTCTAATAGTTCTAATAGTTCTATACGTATAATAGTCCTAGTAGTTCCAGTAGTTCATGTAGTTCTAATACTTCTAATAGTTCCATTAGTTCCAATAGTTCTGATAGTCCTAATATTGTAATAGTTCTAACAGCTGCATGTCACGGTTGTCGTCGGGAAAGGAGGACCAAAACGCAGCAGGAATGTGGATGCTCATATTGATATTTATTGAAACCAAGAAAACACCAAAATAACAAATGACGAAGAACTCACGAACAACCAAACAGTCTTGTAAGGCTCACACACGCAAAACAAGAGACAATCTCCCACAAACACTAAACCAAACACATACCCATATATAGGACTCTCAATCAGAGGCAACAAGAAAGCACCTGCCTCCAATTGAGAGTCCAACCCCCCATTAACCTAAACATAGAACTACAACTAACTAGACTAAACATAGAAATACGTTAACAATGAACAGTGCCCAAAAACCCCGGAATACATAAATCAAATACCCTTCTACAAAAACACCACCCCGAACCACATAAAACAAATACCCTCTGCCACGTCCTGACCAAACTACAATAACAAATAACCCTTATACTGGTCAGGACGTGACACTCCAATAGTTCTAATAGTTCCAATAGTTCTAATAGTTCCAATAGTTCTAATAGTTCCAATAATTCCAATAGTTGTAATAGTTCCAATATTTCTATGAGTTCAAATAGTTCCAATAGATCAAATAGTTCTAATAGTTCTAATTGTTCCAATAGTTCCAATAGTTCCAATAGTTCTGAAAGTCCTAATATTCTAATAGTTCAAATAGTTTTAATAGTTCTAATATTTCTAATGTTCCAATAGTTCCAATAGTTCCAATAGGTCTAATAGTTCCAAAAGTTCTAATAGTTCCAATAGTTCCAATAATTCCAATACATCTAATACTTCTAATGCTTCTAGTAGTTCTAATACTTCTAATAGTTCTAATAGTTCCAAAACCTCCAATACTTCCAATACTTCTAATACATCTAAGAGTTCTAGTAGTTCCAATACCTCTAATACGTCTAACAGTTCTAGTAGTTCCAATACTTGTAATACTTCTATCAGTTCTAATACTTCCAATCGGTCTAATAGTTGTAATATTTCTAATAGTTCCAATAATTTCAATACTTCTAATACTTATAATAGTTCAAATACTTCTAATAGTTATAATAGTTATAATACTTCCAAAACTTCTAATAGTTCTAACAGTTGTGATCGTTCCAATAGTTCTAATAGTTCTAATAGTTCCAATACTCCCACTACTTCCAATTATTCCAATACTTCTAATACTATAGTTCTAATATTGCTAATATTTTCCAATACTTAAAATAATTCTACCAGTTCTAATACTTCTAAACGTTCTAGTAGTTGTAATAGTACTAATAGGTCCAATAGTTCCAACAGTTCCAGTAAGTCCAATACTTCTAATACTTCTAACAGTTCTAACAGTTCTAATAGTTCTAGTAGTTCTAATACTTCTAATAGTTCTAATAGTTCCAATACTTCTAATTCTTCCAATGCTTCTCATACTTCTCATACTTACTTCTAATATAACTAATAGTTCTTATAGTCCTAGTTGTAATAGTTGTAATAGTTATAATATTCCTAATAGTTGAAATAGTTCTAATAGTCCTAATAGTTATAATATTCCTAGCAGTTGTATTAGTTATAATAGTTCTAATAATCCTAATAGTTGTATTACTTCTAATAATTATAATATTCCTAACAGTTCTAATAGTTCTAACAGTTCTAAAAGTTCTAATAGTACTAATAGTTCTAATATTCCTAGTAGTTGTAATAGTTGTAATAGTCCTAATCGTTCTGACAGTTCTAATAGTTGTAATAGTCCTAAAAGTTCTAATAGTTCTAATAGTTCTAATATTCCTAATAGTTGTAATAGTTGTAATAGTCCTAAAAGTTCTAATAGTTATAATAGTTCTAATATTCCTAATAGTTGTAATAGTCCTAATTGTTCTAATATTCAAAATATATGTAGCTCAGTTGGTAGAGCATGGTATTTGCAATGCCAGGGTTGTGGGTTTGATTCCCACGGGGGGCCAGCACAGAAAAAATGAAAATGTATGAAATGTATGCATTCACTACTGTAAGTCGCTCTGGATAAGAGCGTCTGCTAAATGACTAAAATGTAAAATGTAGTCCTAAAAGCTCTAATAGTTGTAATAGGTCCAATAGTTCTAATAGTTCTAAAAGTTCTAATAGTCCTAATAGTTATAATATTCCTAGTGGATGTAATAGTTCTAATAGTCCCAATAGTTCTAATATCCTAAGATATGTAACAGTCCTAATAGTCCTAATAGTTAAAACATGTAATTATCCTAAAAGTTGTAATAGTCCTAATCGTTCTAATAGTCCTAATCGTTCTAATATTCCTAATTGTTATAATATTCCTAATAGTTATAATAGTTGTAATAGTTCTAACAGTTCTAATAGTTCTAATAATCCTAATAGTTGTAATAGTTCTAACAGTTCTAATAGTTCTAATAATCCTAATAGTTGTAATAGTTCTAACAGTTCTAATAGTTCTAATAATCCTAATAGTTGTAATAGTTCTAACAGTTCTAATAGTTCTAATAATCCTAATAGTTGTAATAGTTCTAACAGTTCTAATAGTTGTAATAGTTCTATTAATCCTAATTATTCTGATAGTTCTAATAATCCTAATAGTTGTAATAGTTCTATTAATTATAATTATTCTGATAGTTCTATTATTCTAATAGTTCTAATAGTTCTAATAGTCCTAATAGTTATAATAGTTCTAATATTCATAATAGTTCCAATAGTCCTAATAGTTCAAATAGTATTAATATTCTAATAATTCCAATAGTTCGAATAGTTCTGATAGTCCTAATAATCTAATAGTTGCAATAGTTCTAAGAGTTCTAATAGTTCCAATAGTTCCAATAGTTCTAATACTTCTAATACTTCTAATTGTCCTAGCAGTTCCAGTAGTTCTAGTAGTTCTAATAGTTCTAATAGTCCAATAGTTCCAATAGTTGTCATAGTTCCAATAGTTCTAATTTTCCAATAGTTGTAATAGTTCCAATAGTTCTAGTTTTCCAATAGTTCCAATAGTTCCAATAGTAGTAATAGTCCAATAGTTCCAATAGTTGTAATAGTTCCAATAGTTGTAATAGTTCTAGTAGTTCCTATAGTTCTAATAGTTTCAATAGTTAAAATGTTACAATAGTACTAATAGTTCTAATAGTCCCAATAGTTCCGATAGTTCTAATAGTTCCAATAGTTCTAATATTCTAATAGTACCAATATTTACAATAGTTCTAATATTCTAATAGTTGTAATATTCTAATAGTTCCAATATTTCCAATAGTTCTAATAGTTCCAGTATTCTAATAGTTACAATATTTCCAATATTTCCATTAGTTCCAGTATTCTAATAGTTGTAATAGTTTTAATATTCTAATAGTTCTAATAGTTTTAATATTCTAAGATTCTAATTTACATTTACATTTAAGTCATTTAGCAGACGCTCTTATCCAGAGCGACTTACAAATTGGTGCATTCACCTATAATATCCAGTAGAACAAACACTTTACAATAGTGCATCTAAATCCTTTAAAGGAGGGGGGGTTAGAAGGATTACTTTATCCTATCCCAGGTATTCCTTAAAGAGGTGGGGTTTCAGATGTCTCCGGAAGGTGGTGATTGACTCCGCTGTCCTGGCATCGTGTGGGAGATTGTTCCACCATTGGGGTGCCAGAGCGGCGAACAGTTTTGACTGGGCTGAGCGGGAACTGTGCTTCCTCAGAGGTAGGGAGGCGAGCAGGCCAGAGGTGGATGAACGCAGTGCCCTTGTTTGGGTGTAGGGCCTGATCAGAGCCTGAAGGTACGGAGGTGCCGTTCCCCTCACAGCTCCGTAGGCAAGCACCATGGTCTTGTAGCGGATGCGAGCTTCAACTGGAAGCCAGTGGAGAGAGCGGAGGAGCGGGGTGACGTGAGAGAACTTGGGAAGGTTGAACACCAGACGGGCTGCGGCGTTCTGGATGAGTTGTAGGGGTTTGATGGCACAGGCAGGGAGCCCAGCCAACAGCGAGTTGCAGTAATCCAGACGGGAGATGACAAGTGCCTGGATTAGGACCTGCGCCGCTTCCTGTGTGAGGCAGGGTCGTACTCTGCGAATGTTGTAGAGCATGAACCTACAGGATCGGGTCACCGCCTTGATGTTAGTGGAGAACGACAGGGTGTTGTCCAGGATCACGCCAAGGTTCTTAGCACTCTGGGAGGAGGACACAAGGGAGTTGTCAACCGTGATGGCGAGATCATGGAACGGGCAGTCCTTCCCCGGGAGGAAGAGCAGCTCCGTCTTGCCGAGGTTCAGCTTGAGGTGGTGATCCGTCATCCACACTGATATGTCTGCCAGACATGCAGAGATGCGATTCGCCACCTGGTTGTCAGAAGGGGGAAAGGAGAAGATTAATTGTGTGTCGTCTGCATAGCAATGATAGGAGAGACCGTGTGAGGATATGACAGAGCCAAGTGACTTGGTGTATAGCGAGAATAGGAGAGGGCCTAGAACAGAGCCCTGGGGGACACCAGTGGTGAGAGCACGTGGTGCGGAGACAGCTTCTCGCCACGCCACCTGGTAGGAGCGACCTGTCAGGTAGGATGCAATCCAAGCGTGGGCCGCGCCGGAGATGCCCAGCTCGGAGAGGGTGGAGAGGAGGATCTGATGGTTCACAGTATCAAAGGCAGCAGATAGGTCTAGAAGGATGAGAGCAGAGGAGAGAGAGTTAGCTTTAGCAGTGCGGAGAGCCTCCGTGACACAGAGAAGAGCAGTCTCAGTTGAATGCCCAGTCTTGAAACCTGACTGATTAGGATCAAGAAGGTCGTTCTGAGAGAGATAGCAGGAGAGCTGGCCAAGGACGGCACGTTCAAGAGTTTTGGAGAGAAAAGAAAGAAGGGATACTGGTCTGTAGTTGTTGACATCGGAGGGATCGAGTGTAGGTTTTTTCAGAAGGGGTGCAACTCTCGCTCTCTTGAAGACGGAAGGGACGTAGCCAGCGGTCAAGGATGAGTTGATGAGCGAGGTGAGGTAGGGGAGAAGGTCTCCGGAAATGGTCTGGAGAAGAGAGGAGGGGATAGGGTCAAGTGGGCAGGTTGTTGGGCGGCCGGCCGTCACAAGACGCGAGATTTCATCTGGAGAGAGAGGGGAGAAAGAGGTCAAAGCACAGGGTAGGGCAGTGTGAGCAGGACCAGCGGTGTCGCTTGACTTAGCAAACGAGGATCGGATGTCGTCAACCTTCTTTTCAAAATGGTTGACGAAGTCATCCGCAGTGAGGGAGGAGGGGGGGGGGGAGGGGGGAGGAGGATTCAGGAGGGAGGAGAAGGTAGCAAAAAGCTTCCTAGGGTTAGAGGCATATGCTTGGAATTTAGAGTGGTAGAAAGTGGCTTTAGCAGCAGAGACAGAAGAGGAAAATGTAGAGAGGAGGGAGTGAAAGGATGCGAGGTCCGCAGGGAGGCGAGTTTTCCTCCATTTCCGCTCGGCTGCCCGGAGCCCTGTTCTGTGAGCTCGCAGTGAGTCGTCGAGCCACGGAGCAGGAGGGGAGGACCGAGCCGGCCTGGAGGATAGGGGACAGAGAAAATCAAAGGATGCAGAGAGGGAGGAGAGGAGGGTTGAGGAGGCAAAATCAGGAGATAGGTTGGAGAAGGTTTGAGCAGAGGGAAGAGATGATAGGATGGAAGAGGAGAGAGTAGCAGGAGAGAGAGAGCGAAGGTTGGGACGGCGCAATACCATCCGAGTAGGGGCAGAGTGAGAAGTTTTTGATGAGAGCGAGAGGGAAAAGGATACAAGGTAGTGGTCGGAGACTTGGAGAGGAGTTGCAATGAGATTAGTGGAAGAACAGCATCTAGTAAAGATGAGGTCAAGCGTATTGCCTGCCTTGTGAGTAGGGGGGGAAGGTGAGAGGGTGAGGTCAAAAGAGGAGAGGAGTGGAAAGAAGGAGGCAGAGAGGAATGAGTCGAAGGTAGACGTGGGGAGGTTAAAGTCACCCAGAACTGTGAGAGGTGAGCCATCCTCAGGGAAGGAACTTATCAAGGCGTCAAGCTCATTGATGAACTCTCCAAGGGAACCTGGAGGGCGATAAATGATGAGGATGTTAAGCTTGAAAGGGCTGGTAACTGTGACAGCATGGAATTCAAATGAGGAGATAGACAGATGGGTCAGGGGAGAAAGAGAGAATGTCCACTTGGGAGAGATGAGGATTCCAGTGCCACCACCCCGCTGGCTCGATGCTCTAGGGGTATGCGAGAACACGTGGCCAGACGAGGAGAGAGCAGTAGGAGTAGCAGTGTTATCTGTGGTGATCCATGTTTCCGTCAGCGCCAGGAAGTCTAGGGACTGGAGGGTAGCATAGGCTGAGATGAACTCAGCCTTGTTGGCCGCAGACCGGCAGTTCCAGAGGCTGCCGGAGACCTGGAACTCCACGTGGGTCGTGCGCGCTGGGACCACCAGGTTAGAGTGGCAGCGGCCACGCGGTGTGAAGCGTTTGTATGGCCTGTGCAGAGTGGAGAGAACCGGGATCGACAGACACATAGTTGACAAGCTACAGAAGAGGCTACGCTAATGCAAAGGAGATTGGAATGACAAGTGGACTACACGTCTCGAATGTTCAGAAAGTTAAGCTTACGTTGCAGAAAATCTATTGACTGAAATGACGAAAATGATACAGTACTGCTGGCTGGTGGAGTAGGCTAGCTAGCAGTGGCTGCGTTGTTGACTTTGTTTGACCGTGTAGCTGGCTAGGTGACCTCGATAGTTTCAGTACTACACCTTGTCATGATACAAAAGCAACTTTGTAGCTAGCTAACATAACACTAATCAAGACGTTCCTTTGTAATGTATTTTAGTTTCTACAGTGTTACTAGTTGGCTGGGTTAGGAAAAATGGCGTCGCGGGGGACGGCAATAGCTGGCTAGCTAACCTCGGTAATTACTAAACTACACAATTATCAAGCTATGACAAAGACAACTATGTAGCTAGCTAGCCAACACTGCACTAGTCAAATCGTTCCGTTGTAAAAGTATTGGTATCTACAGCGCTGCTAGTCGGTAACGGTTGGCTAGCTGTTGGCTAGCTAGCTAGCAGTGGATTAATGATGACTAGGTGTGTTGACTACGTCTGGCGTCGCGGCTGGCTACTTACTAATAATTACTCTAAACTACACAATTATCTTAGATGCGAAAGACAACTAAGTAGCTGGCTCACTAACACTACACTAGTCAAGTCGTTCCGTTGTAATGTAATAGATAGTGCAGCTAGTCGGTGGAAGTTGGCTGGTTGGCTAGCTAGCAGTGTTGACTAGCTAGCTAGCAGTGATGACTACGTTAGGAGGACGAAGATAGCTAACTTCGATAATTACTCTAAGCTACACGATTATCTTTGAAACAAAGACGGCTATGTAGCTAGCTAAGAAAAGAAAAGAATTGCTCGGATCAAACAAATCAAACCGTTGTAATGTAGTGAAGTGTAATATTACCTGTGGAGTGAAGCGTAGTGCGACTGCTCGCTCCAAACCTGCTCGCTCCAAATAGTTCCAATAGTTCTAATATTCCTAATATTCAAATAGTTCCAATAGTTTTAATAGTTCCAATAGTTCTAAAGGTTCTAATTGTCCAATATTGCTATTATTCTAATAGTTCCAATAGTTCCAATAGTTCTAATAGTCCTTTATTCCTAATATTCTAATTGTTCCAAAAGTTCTAATGTTCCAATAGTTCTAATATTCCTAATAGATCTAATAGTTACAATAGTTACAATAGTTATAATAGTTATATTAGTTACAATAGTTATAATAGTTATATTAGTTACAATAGTTATAATAGTTATAATAGTTATATTAGTTACAATAGTTATAATAGTTATAATAGTTATATTAGTTACAATAGTTATAACAGTTATAATAGTTATATTAGTTACAATAGTTATAATAGTTATATTAGTTACAATAGTTATAATAGTTATATTAGTTACAATAGTTATAATAGTTATTAGTTACAATAGTTATAATAGTTATATTAGTTACAATAGTTATAATAGTTATATTAGTTATATTAGTTACAATAGTTATAATAGTTATAATAGTTATAATAGTTATATTAGTTACAATAGTTACAATAGTTATAATAGTTATAATAGTTATAATAGTTATATTAGTTACAATAGTTACAATAGTTATAATAGTTATATTAGTTACAATAGTTATAATAGTTATAATAGTTATATTAGTTATATTAGTTACAATAGTTACAATAGTTATATTAGTTATAATAGTTATAATAGTTATAATAGTTATATTAGTTATAATAGTTATAATAGTTATATTAGTTATAATAGTTATAATAGTTATATTAGTTATAATAGTTATAATAGTTATAATAGTTATAATAGTTATAGTAGTTATAATAGTTATAATAGTTATATTAGTTATAATAGTTATAATAGTTCCAAAAGTTCCAATACTTCCAATAGTTTCAATAGTTCTAATAGTTCTAATGTTCCAATATTTCTAATGTTCTAATATTCCTAATAGTTTTAATAGTACAATATTCCTAATATTCTAATAGTTTCAATAGTTCTAATATTCCTAATATTCTAAAAGATCCAATAGTTATAATAGTTTTTATAGTTTCAATATTCTAATAGTTGTAATATTCTAATATTCTAATGGTTCTAATAGTTTTAATATTCTAATATTCTAATAGTTTTTATATTCTAATAGTTTTAATAGTTCGAAGAACAACCAAACATGAGATCATTACTGTAGGTCCAAGACATCTTTGCCGCCTGGAAGACTCCCATCCTCTCAACCCCACTATGGTTCCGTCTGAAGTGGCATCCTATTCCCTATACTGTATAGTGCACTACTTTTGACCAGGGCACATGTCAAAAGTAGTGCAATTTATAGGGAATATGTTGCTATAAATCACATCCTTAACATCCCTTCCTCAACAGCTAAGTACAAGATCCCAGTCCCAGTGGTGTTCATTAAACAACACAAGACATACTGTATGAACAGGGATGTCAATATGTGTTTGTACGTGTGTGTGTGTGTGTGTGTGTGGTGTGTGTGTGTGTGTGTGTGTGTGTGTGTGTGTGTGTGTGTGTGTGTGTGTGTGTGTGTGTGTGTGTGTGTGTGTGTGTGTGTGTGTGTGTGGACATGCCGCATGTGTCCACAAAGGAACTCTTCAGGGAAGGTGAGACACTGAATGCCTAGAGGGGTTCTGGTTCCAGATTGTTTTGACCAGCATGATTTTCTGCTGCGCTCTGGAGCAAATATGCAGAGTAGAACAGAATAGCAGAGAGCTGCCCGCTGCACCCACACACACAGGGACGGTGCTTGCAAGTGGCTCAGTGAGGCTGATGCCAGGGCTGACAGTGGGGAGCACATCTGTCCTGAGGCTGATAGCTACACACAAACAAACACACTGCTGCCTGCCTGCCTGCCTGCCTGCTATTTGTTTCTGTAATCTGGAATGGAAGGAGCCATGGGCAGAGTGCCATCATGGTTGTACGTAAAGTGTGTGTGGGATGGGAGGGGGGGTGAGAGTGAGTGAGTGAGTGTGTGTGTGTGTGTGTGTGTGTGTGTGTGTGTGTGTGTGTGTGTGTGTGTGTGTGTGTGTGTGTGTGTGTGTGTGTGTGTGTGTGTGTGTGTGTGCGTGCGTGCGTGCGTGCGTGTGTGTGTGTGTGTGTGTGTGTGTGTGTCTGCCTGCCTACCTGCCTTCCTGTGTGTCTCTACAGGGGGAGTTGAGCACAGCTTTGTGTATTGAGGTTGGGCTGTAACCTGTATATTCTCATCATAAAGCAGCGTTGCGTCACATAGCACAGATAGAGGTGGACTGGGAACAATGTCCTCCCTGCAGTTTTATGTTTTAATCCACTGGGAAACCAATTAAGCCTGACAGATTTGACATTAAGAGATCAAGCCGAGTCATTTAGATGCTCCTGGTGCATTTTGATCCAAGGCATTTGTCTTCACATCTAGACGCTTCCCTGCACAATACAAATAGAGATTCTACAGATAGAAAGAAAGGTATTTTAGGTTGTTTTGTTTGCCAATAAAATGCTACAGATGTAGGATCTTAATTTGATCACTTTTGTTGCTGAGAATGTTCCTTCACAGCAGGAACTGCAAACATGTAGTGTATTTGGCATTTAAAAAGGCTCCTAAAGTTTGTAATCTCCAATTTGAAATTTCAGACTTGATTTACCCTAATGAAAAATGTATCAACTCCTACAAAAATGTCCATGAATTATAATCCACATAATAATTCACAGTTCCTGTTGCTGTAGGGTCATTTTCCTGCAGTTGCAAACTGTCTCAAATTAAGATCATACGTATGTACTGGTCTGACAGTAAAGAGAGCAGGAGCAAATCATGAAAGGTGATAAAAAGCTTGGTTTCATTTTGTTCTTTAGCAGAACTGCGTAGTCTAAATTCAACTGATATAAAGAGGTGATGAATAACAAAATGTTCATTTGATCTACAGTGGAACAAAAAGGTAAATGTTATAGTTTGTTTAGTTTTTAAACAAACTTGTACAAAACTTCTGAAATGAAACATACAGTATATGGAGTTTATGCCAGATATAAAATCTAATCGTATTTGTCACATGCGCTGAATACCTTACAGTTCAATGCTTACTTATGAGCGCTTAACCAACAATGCAGTTTTAAGAAAAATACCTGCTAAGTAAAAAGAAAAAGAAAAAAATATATATATAAATCATATATGTTAAATAAAAACAATTGATAAGTAAAAAATAACAAATAAAAATAACAAATAATTAAAGAGCAGCAGTAAAATAACAATAGCGAGGCTATATACAGGGGGGTACCCATACAGAGTCAATGTGCGGGGGCACCGGTGTGGAGGTAATTGAGGTAATATGTACATGTAGGTGGAGTTATTAAAGGGACTATGCAAATAGTCTGGGTAGCCATTTGATTAGCTGTTCAGGAGTCTTATGGCTTGGGGATAGAAGCTGTTTAGAAGCCTCTTGGACCTAGACTTGGCGCTCCGGTACCGCTTGCCATGCGGTAGCAGAGAGAACAGTCTATGACTAGGGTGGCTGGAGTCTTAGACAATTTTTAGGGCCTTTTTCTGGCACCGCCTGGTATAGAGGTCCTGGATGGCAGGAAGCTTGGCCCCAGTGATTTACTGGCCGTACGCACTACCCTCTGTACTGCCTTGCGGTTGGAGTCCGAGCAGTTGCCATACCAGGCGGTGATGCAACCAGTCAGAATTTGTAGAACTTTTTGAGGATCTGAGGACCCATGTCAAATCTTTTCATTCTCCTAAGGGGGAATAGATTTTGTCATGCCCTCTTCATGACTGTTGGTGTGTTTGGACCATGTTAGTTTGTTAGTGATGTGTTTGTAACCGGTTCTGTACCGGTACCTTTCTGCGTTGTGTTCTGGTGAGGTGTAGGTTGAAAATAAGGCTCTGGACACAATTCAGCCGGTTGTCTCTCTTATAATGACTGAATGGAATGGATACAAATACAAGGCAAAAGTTACTGCTGCAGTCTGGACTCCATACATGTATATTTGCCTCTCCTCATCACACTCTGAGCAAACTGAGTATCAACAAAAAATACATTGTACAAAATGTACATGTTCATATTTTCAAAAGACTCATTACATTTTATAAATGTTGTACCGCAATACACTAATAATTTGCTAATAAGTGAAAAATATTTCTTAGAGAGTGTACTATTGTACCATTATACTAATGGAGCAACAACGCCATTTTTGACATGCCCGGGCACCAAAATGAACAGCTAATTAGGCACATTAAACATGAAATACAAAATCGTCACATTTCACAACATACCTGCATGGAATGGATACAAATACAAGGCAAAAGTTACTGCTGCAGTCTGGACTCCATACAAGTATATTTTCCTGAAGATAGTGCAGAAAACCCATGAGAAAATAATAAAAAACTCACGATGTCTGCACCTGAAAGAGACCCTCTCCCGCCACAAAGCTAACGATAGTTGAGCTAGCCTTGCAAAGTTGCACTCGAACATTATCCCCATTCACATGAATATATATTCCTATAAACAGTAATGCAACACTAAATCAGTGACGATATAACTTTTGCTTGTCTTTTCTTGTGAATTTGTGAACATTTGCAAACATGTGCATTCAAATGACCGGAGCCGTAACACCTACCTCTCCTCATCACGCTCTGAGCAAACTGAGGAGTAAGAGCATGGCTCCCGTTGATAACATCACAGCATTAACACAATTTAGAAAAGAAATACAGTCAAATAATTCACTCTTGAAGGTAATGTAATACATCTTAAAATAACCTTAAAATAATAAATAAAAAATAAATATGAGTTTTTTTGTTGTTGAAATACATCAAGTATATTTTACACCTGTTACATGTACACCAAGGAACTTGAAGCTCTCAACCTGCTCCACTACAGCCCCGTCGATGAGAATGGGGGCATGCTCGGTCCTCCTTTTCCTGAAGTCCACAATCATCTCCTTTGTCTTGATCACGTTGAGGGAAATGTAAGATGCTGGATGTGGCAGTCAAATAGTACAAAGTACCTGCACACACACACACACACACACACACACACACACACACACACACACACACACACACACACACACACACACACACACACACTCACACACACACTCACACACACACATTCACACACACACATTCACACATTCACACTGTTCAGACTGTTACAAGCATTTCGCTACACTCACAATACCATCTGCTAACCATGTTTGTGACCAATAACATTTGATTTGATTTGATTTAAAATATATACATTTTACAGCATGGCATCTCCAAAGCCTTCATTGTTGGCTAACATTCTTCCTAACAACAAGAGGAACATGATATGGAAAATATGGGGGGGGGGGGGTACTGATTATTGCAGAAACATGTCAGACTTCAAAAATCTAAGACACACACACGCACTCATACACACATGCACTCACACACACGCACTCATACACACAAGCCTCCACAGTCTAACATGCACTCACAGTCAAGTGAGTGGAATGTGTCGGTCTGCATTTGCTTAGAACCATTATGATGTTAAATGATAGCAGCACAGATGCAGTAGCATGTGTTATTATATACTGGGGATGTAGAAGTACAATACAGTACAATACAGAGCAGTGCAGTATAGTACAATACAATACAGTATAGTACAATACATTGCAGTGCAGTACTGTACTATACAATGCAGTGCAGTGCAGTACAGTACAATACAAAACAGTGCTGTGCAGTACAGTACAATACAATGCAGCACAGTACAGTACAGTACAGTACAATACAGTACAGTACAGAGCAGTGCAGCACAATACAGTACAATACAGTGCAGCACAATACAGTACAGTACAGTACAGTACAGTACAGTAGAGTGCAGCACAGTGCAGTACAATACATTGCAGAGCAGTACAATACAGTGCAGTACAGTACAGTGCAGTACAGTAAAATACAGTGCAGTACAGTTCAATACAATGCTTTGCAGTACAGTACAATACAGTGCAGTACAGTACAATGCTGTGCAGTACAGTACAGTACAATACAGTGCAGTAAAGTACAGTGCAGTACAATACAGTGCAGTACAGTACAATACAGTGCAGTATAGTGCAGTAAAGTGTAGTACAATACAGTAATTTGCCATCTTTCCAACTTCAGTTTGAAGTGATTGTGTTGGCTGTGTTGGCTAGCTCCTCTGAACAACAGTGTCCTGACGAGTGAGAACATTTTCTATGCCAGGTGAAATCGTGCCTCATTAGCTCACTGTCATGGATGTATCCAAATAAATGTCTCTCTCTGTTATTATTCTGGCTGCAAGTTAGCCATAGTTGGCTAGCTAGCAAGCAAGGGATAAGAACATTGCCAGCCAGTATGGCAATGAAACATTTAGAATGAACGACTGGGTTGCGTCCATAGCTACAGAACAAAAAGACTGAACGACTGGGTCGCGTCTCTAGCAAACAAACCAGCCGGCCTGGGTAGCAACCCTAGATTTGTGTCAGGACAAAATATTGTGGAAGGATATAATAGTATGAATAAATGAATCAAAATAACGTTTTTGAATGGAAATATGTCAGTCATCAGTTGAATATGTTGGTAACCTGTTTTATAAAGGTGATAACACCCTCAAAGCTGGTGTTTGGAGGATATATTGGCATGGTTTGCCGGGCCTCGACTTCCTCTCGGGCCTAACAACACCCGTGACAATATATCCTCCAAACAGAGGCTTCTCCGGCATTATCACTTAAACACAGTACAGTACAGTACAGTACAGTACAGTACAGTACAGTACAGTACAGGACGTGCAGTACAGTACAATACAATACAGTACAATACAATACAGTACAGTACAGTACAATACAGGACGTGCAGTACAGTACAGTACAGGACGTGCAGTTCAGTACAGTACAATACAGTACAATAAAACACAGCACAGTACAGTACAGTACAGGACGTGCAGTGCAATACAGTACAATAAAGTACAATACAGTACCATACAGTACAATACAGTACAGTACAATACAGGACGTACAGTGCAGTGCAGGACAGTGCAGTGCAGGACAGTGCAGTGCAGGAAAGTGCAGTACAGGACTGTGCAGTACAGGACAGTGCAGTACAATAGAGTGCAGTACAATACAGTGCAGTACATTACAGTACAATACAGTTCAATACAGTACAGTACAATACAGGGCAGTACAATACAGTGTAGTACAATGCAGTGCAGTGCAGTACAGAACTCTGCTCTATATTGATTTTGATTTATAGAATCCTTTAACAGCACCAGTACAGGTACAAGTGTGACTTATAATTTGAAGACAATATTAAATTATATAGAACTTATATAAGAAGTGATGAAACATACATTTCATTGGCTCACTGCCATTCCACCCATTACTGCATTAATAGCACTCTTAGGAACCTTCAATTATATCTATTCACACAATTACCTATTAAAACAATGTTGCTTATAGTTTTCATCTACAGCTCTGTTGTTTTGAATTTCTAACACAGATATTAGGTCATAGGTCACGGAGAGAATCCAAAGGGAAAGTATTCAGACCCCTTGACTTGTCATTATGGGGTATTTTGTGTAGATTGCTCAGGAAATTGTTTTATTTAATCAATTTTAGAATAAGGCTGTAACGTCAAAATATGTAGAAAAAGTCAAGGGGGTCTGAATACTTTCTGAAGGCACTGAATATGGAATAGAGAGCCATTTGGGATGCAAGCCCTGAATCTAGCTCTCATATCTTTTTAACGTGCCGACAGTTCATGGGACAAATGGAGAATGTTCAGGGTCCAATGCAGACTGTTTAAGGAGGAGGGTATTTGTGTGATTAGTTTACTGCTGGTAAAACGCTGAGGAAGAGGAATAAGATAGGGAGTGATGACTCGTGGCTTTGTCTGATTACAAGTTAAAACTCATCATAGATTCTACCAGTAAGTTCAACTGATGAGCTCCAACCCATCTATTCTATTCAATTCTATTCTCATTCTATGCAATTCTATTCTATTTTCATTCCATTTTATTGTTATTGTCATTCTATTCTTTTGCAGTTTTTCCATAATCAAGAACCATCTCCATCCATCTCCCGGGTGATAAAGCTTCATCTAGAACATCTCTGACATCCCAATTCATTTCCTGCCTGAGAATGAGGATTAATGATTCAATACTCTATCTGAGATCCCATCTGAGATAAAACACACACCACAAAATAAATCTAAAATTAGTATGAGGTGATAGATCAGATTTACATCTTTCCAGTAAAGAATGTGTGCCACTGTTCTAAAGAATGTAGAAGACAGAATGTTGGCTGTGCCACTGTTCTAAAGAATGTAGAAGACAGAATGTTGGCTGGGCCACTGTTCTAAAGAATGTAGAAGACAGAATGTTGGCTGTGCCACTGTTCTAAAGAATGTAGAAGAGATAATGTTGGCTGTGCCTCTGTTCTAAAGAATGTAGAAGAGATAATGTTGGCTGTGCCTCTGTTCTAAAGAATGTAGAAGAGATAATGTTGGCTGTGCCACTGTTCTAAAGAATGTAGAAGAGATAATGTTGGCTGTGCCTCTGTTCTAAAGAATGTAGAAGAGATAATGTTGGCTGTGCCTCTGTTCTAAAGAATGTAGAAGAGATAATGTTGGCTGTGCCACTGTTCTAAAGAATGTAGAAGAGATAATGTTGGCTGTGCCTCTGTTCTAAAGAATGTAGAAGAGATAATGTTGGCTGTGCCACTATTCTATAGAGCGCAGAAGACAGAATGTTGGCTGTGCCTCTGTTCTAAAGAATGTAGAAGAGATAATGTTGGCTGTGCCTCTGTTCTAAAGAATGTAGAAGAGATAATGTTGGCTGTGCCTCTGTTCTAAAGAATGTAGAAGAGATAATGTTGGCTGTGCCACTGTTCTAAAGAATGTAGAAGAGATAATGTTGGCTGTGCCTCTGTTCTAAAGAATGTAGAAGAGATAATGTTGGCTGTGCCACTGTTCTAAAGAATGTAGAAGAGATAATGTTGGCTGTGCCACTGTTCTAAAGAATGTAGAAGAGATAATGTTGGCTGTGCCTCTGTTCTAAAGAATGTAGAAGACAGAATGGTGGCTGTGCCACTGTTCTAAAGAATGTAGAAGACAGAATGTTGGCTGTGCCACTGTTCTAAAGAATGTAGAAGAGATAATGTTGGCTGTGCCTCTATTCTATAGAATGCAGAAGACAGAATGTTGGCTGTGCCACTATTCTATAGAATGCAGAAGACAGAATGTTGGCTGTGCCACTATTCTATAGAACGTAGAAGACAGAATGTTGGCTGTGCCACTGTTCTAAAGAATGTAGAAGAGATAATGTTGGCTGTGCCACTGTTCTGGTTCTAGGGCAACTGGAGCTCCTGGATTAAATCATATTTACAATGACGGACTACCAAAAGTCAAAAGCCCTCCTGCTGGAAGAGGGGCTGGGATAAAAAAATAATAATAATATAGGACGAAACACACATCATGACAAGAGAGACACCACAACACTACATAAAGAGAGACCTAAGATAACAGCACAGCATGGCAGCAACACATGACAACACAGCATGAAGCAGCCACAGCATGACATCACATGAAGCAGCCACAAGTGTCAGTGAGAGTGTCCATGATTGAGTCTTTGAATGTAGTGATGGAGATAAAACTGTCCAGTTTGAGTGTTTTTTTGGAGGTCGTTCCAGTCGCTAGCTGCAGCGAACTGAAAAGAGGAGCGACCCAGGGATGTGTGTGCTTTGGGGATCTTTAACAGAATGTGACTGGCAGAACGGGTGTTGTATGTGGAGGGCTGCAGTAGGTATCTCAGATAGGGGGGAGTGTGGCCTAACAGGGTTTTATAAATAAGCATCAACCAGTGGGTCTTGCGACGGGTATACAGAGGTGACCAGTTTACAGAGGAGTATAGAGTGCAGTGATGTGTCCTATAAGGAGCATTGGTGGCAAATCTGATGGCAGAATGGTAAAGAACATCTAGCCGCTCGAGAGCACCCTTACCTGCCGATCTATAAATTGCGCATCCGTAGTCTAGCATGGGTAGGATGGTCATCTGAATCAGGGTTTGTTTGGCAGCTGGGTTGAAAGAGGAGTGACTACAATAAAGGAAACCAAGTCTAGATTCAACCTTAGCCTGTAGCTTGGATATGTGCTGAGAGAAGGACAGTGTACCGTCTAGCCAATCTCCCAAGTAAGTGTATGAGGTGACTACAGGAGTGGGCAACTCCAGTCCTCGAGGGCCTGATTGGTGTCACACTTTTTCTCCATCCCTAGAAAACACAGCTGATTAATCAAATTGCATTCTAAACTGAAGATCATTATTAGGTGATTATTGGAGTCAGGTGTGTTAGCTGGTGCTGGGGCAAAACTGTGACACCAATCAGGCCCCCGAGGACTGGAATTACCAACCCCTGCTCTAGGGTCATTCTTCTTACCGAACCACATGACCTTTGTTTTGGAGGTGTTCAGAACAGTGTTTAAAGGCAGAGAAAGCTTGTTGGGCACTAAGAAAGCTTTGTTGAGAGTGTTTAACACAAAATCCGGGAAGGGGTCAGCTGAGTATAAGACTGTATCGTCTGCATATAAATGGATGAGACAGCTTCCTACTGCCTGAGCTATGTTGTTGATGTAAATTGAGAAGAGCGTGGGGCCTAGGATCGAGCCTTAGGGTACTCCCTTGGTGACAGCCAGTGGCTGAGACAACAGATGTTCTGACTTTACACATTGCACTCTTTGAGAGAGGTAGTTAGCAAACCAGGCCAAAGACCCGTTAAGTATGGAATTGTCTACCGTATCAAAAGCCTTGGCCAAGTCAATACAAATAGCAGCACAATATTGCTTAGAATCAAGGGTAATGGTGACACAACGTAGGACCTTTAAGTTTGCAGTGACATATCCATAACCTGAGTGGAGACCAGTGTGCATACCAGAGAGAAAACTAAAGACAAAGCCTGTGAGTTGATTAACGACAAGTTTTTCCACATTTAATAAACAGGGCAAAATAGAAATTGGCCTATAACAGTTAGGATCAGCTTGATCTCCCCCTTTAAATAAAGGACGCACCATGGCTGCCTTCCAAGCAATGGAAACCTCCTCAGAGAGGAGAGAGGTTAAAAAGGTCAGAGATCTGACCCAGATGTTTTTTGGGGGTCAGGTTTAAGGAGCTATTTTGGCACCTCAGACTCAGTGACTGCCTGGAGGGAGAAACTTTGCAGCGGGGCAGGGGAAAAAGACGGAGAAGCTTTGGGGCTAGTCGCATTAGAAGGACTGGGAGATGAGGACATGTTGGATGGGCAAGGAGGCATGGCTGAGTCAAATAGGAATCTTGACTTAATGACAGACCTCAGCCACGCGCTCCTTGTCAGTAACAACCACATGATCAACATTAAGGGACATGGGCAGCTGTGAGGAGGAGGATTTATTCTCCAGGTCTTTCACAGTTTTCCAGAACTTCTTGGGGTTAGACCCACAGAGAGAGAACTGCTCCTTAAAGTAACTAACTTTAGCCTTCCGGATAGCCTGAGTGCACTTATTTCTCATTTGAGAAATGAGAGCCTGAATGAGAGCCAGTCAGCCTGAGTATGCGTGTGCCGAGCCCTTCACCAATGGAATTCTTGAGGTGGAGTAACTCTGCCAGATCAAGGTCGAACCAGAGGGTGAAACTGTTTTTCATTTTCTTTATTGAGGCGTGTTCATTAACAATACCACTGAAGATATAAAAAAAATAAGGTCCAAGCACCTTCGACAGAGGGGATCAAGCTGATTCTATACTAATTTACAGAGGCCAGGTCATGAAGGAAGGCTTCCTCATGAAAGTTTTTTAGCAAGCGTCTATGACAAATCAGGACAGGTCGTTTAACTGAGCAGCCATTACGAACACAGGCTGTAAAGCAGTGATCACTAAGGTCATTACAGAAAACATCAGATTATTTGTGAGGATAACATCAAGGACAGTAGCCTTTTCTGGGTGTTTGGAGTCATACCTTTTGGGATGGGTAAGAATCTGAGAAAGATTTAGGGAGTCCCATTGCTTTAAGACTTGGTCAGGTGGTTTAAGCATGTCCCAGTTTAGGTCACCTAGCAGGGCAAATGCAGACTTAGTGTAAGGGGCCAGGAGAGAGCTTAGGGCAGGTAGGGTACAGGCCGATGCTGATGGTGGACAATAACACCCAGCAACAGTAAAAAAAAGTTGCTATTTGAAAGCTTAATGCTGAAAACCAGCAAATCAAATTGTTTGGGGACAGACTTAGTGGAGAAAACAGAGCACTGAAGGTGTTCCTTGGTAAAGATTGCCACTCCACCACCTTTGGGAATTCTGTCTTGCAGAAAAAGGTTATAACCAGAAAAGTTAACATCAGTGTTCAAAACACTCTTTCTTAACTACGTATGAGTAGTAATGACCAACACATCTGGATTGGAGCTGTGCACCCACACTTTCAATTGATACATTTTAGGTCATAAGCTTCTAGTGTTAACATGCAGAAAACCCAGGCTTTTAGGAGAGCAAAAATCAGTGAAGCAGAAATCAGAGCACAAGTCAGAATTGGGTCTAGTAACAGTAGATAGGCCAGGGTGTACATGCACATTTCCAGATATTTATTAATTATTTTATTTTTATTTAACCAGGTAGACCAGTTGAGAACAAGTTCTCATTTACAACTGCGACCTGGCCAAGATACGACCTGGCCAACTGCAACCTGGCCAACAACACAGAGTTACACATGGAATAAAGAAACGTACAGTCAATAACACAATAGAAAAATCTATATACAGTGTGTGCAAATGTAGTAAGATTAAGGAGGTAAGGCAATAAATAGGCCATAGAGGCGAAATAAATACAATTTAACATTAACACTGGAGTGATAGATGTGCAGATGATGATGTGCAAGTAGAGATACTGGGGTGCGAAAGAGCAAAAATAAATAGCAATATGGAGATGAGGTAGTTGGGTGGGCTATTTACAGATGGGCTGTGTACAGGCGCGGTGATCTGTGAGCTGCTCTGACAGCTGATGCTTAAAGTTAGTGAGGCAGATATACAGTAAGTCTCCAGCTTCAGTGATTTTTGCAATTCGTTCCAGTCATTGGCAGCAGAGAACTGGAAGGAAAAGCGGCCAAAGGAGGAGTGGGTTTTGGGGATGACCAGTGAAATATACCTGCTGGAGCGCGTACTACGGGTGGGTGTCACTGTGGTGACCAGTGAGCTGAGATAAGGCGGGGCTTTACCTAACAAAGACTTATAGATGATCAGGAGCAAGTGGGTTTGGCGACGAATATGAAGCGAATGCCAGCCAACGAGAGCATACAGGTCGCAGTGGTGGGTAGTATACGGGGCTTGGTGACAAAACGGATGGCACTGTGATAGACTACATCCAATTAGCTGAGCAGAGTGTTGGTGGCTATTTTGTAAATGACATCGCCTAAGTCAAGGATTGGTAGAATAGTCAGTTTTACTAGGGTATGTTTGGCAGCATGAGTGAAGGAGGCTTTGTTGCAAAATAGGAAGCTGATTCTAGATTTAATTTTGGATTGGAGATGCTTAGTGTGAGTCTGGAAGAAGAGTTTACAGTCTAACCAGACACCTAGGTATTTGTAGTTGTCCACATATTCTAAGTCAGAACCATCCAGAGTAGTGGTGCTAGATGGGCGGGTGCGGGCAGCGATCGGTTGAAGAGCATGCATTTAGTTTTACTAGCATTTAAGAGCAGTTGGAGGCCACAGAAGGAGTGTTGTATGGCATTGAAGCTCATCTGGAGGTTTGTTAACACTGTCCATAGAAGCGCCAGAATTATACAGAATGGTGTCGTCTTCGTAGCGGTGGATAAGAGAATCACCAGCAGCAAAAGTGACATGATTGATATATACAGAGAAACGACTCGGCCAGAGAATTGAACCCTGTGGCACCCCCATAGAGACTGCCAGAGGTCCGGACAACAGGCCCTCCGATTTGGCACACTGAACTCTACCTGTGTGTATATCATCAGCAGTAATACAATCAGGGCATGGCAAAAGACAGGGAGAGCTCTGCAGTGTTGATTTTTTTATCTCAATGTGCATCAGATGGTAACAAGATGGTCCCATGTGGCTCAGTTGGTAGAGCATGGTGTTTCCAACGCCAGGGTTGTGGGTTCGATTCCCACGGTGGGCCAGTACGGGGGAAAAAAATTATGTATGAAATGTATGCATTCACTACTGTAAGTCGCTCTGGATAAGAGCGTCTGCTAAATGACAAAAAAAAAAGTCATATTATACAGCAATTTCATCAGGTAACACAAGAGGTGGTTAGAATAAGATGGGATGCCAAGAGTCTGTGTCCAGTAGAGAGTCAGAGTTGTGAGTGTGGGAACAAACATTGTCTCTCCAACGGTCTGGTAAACAAGCAAGTTCATAGTCAACAAAGCATGCATAAGTCATATGGCCAAATAGAATATACCACAAGAAAAAAATTAAACAACTCGGGGCTAGCCATTGTAAGTTCAAAGAGTCATCCGCCCCAACAAGATAACTTGAGAGAGTAACTCTCTATTAGTCCAGTAGGCTATAACAGTCTGAGATAAAGTCAAGAAATAGTAGGCCTATACTAGTTCATTAAAGCGTTTCTGAGTAAGCTTCTCAAGTTAATTAGGCTACATAAAATTCCAATCAGTCCAAAGTCTGCGGTGTGTAAGTGCGTGTGTGCTGGAGGTGAGAGAAAGCTCGGGAGAGAGTGGGGTGTGTGTAAGTGCGTGTGTGCTGGAGGAGAGAGAAAGCTCGGGAGAGAGTGGGGTGTGTGTAAGTGCCTGTGTGCTGGAGGAGAGAGAACGCTCGGGAGAGAGTGGGGTGTGTGTAAGTGCCTGTGTGCTGGAGGAGAGAGAAAGCTCGGGAGAGAGTGGGGTGTGTGTAAGTGCGTGTGTGCTGGAGGAGAGAGAAAGCTCGGGAGAGAGTGGGGTGTGTGTAAGTGCCTGTGTGCTGGAGGAGAGAGAAAGCTCGGGAGAGAGTGGGGTGTGTGTAAGTGCCTGTGTGCTGGAGGAGAGAGAAAGCTCGGGAGAGAGTGGGGTGTGTGTAAGTGCGTGTGTGCTGGAGGAGAGAGAAAGCTCGGGAGAGAGTGGGGTGTGTGTAAGTGCGTGTGTGCTGGAGGAGAGAGAAAGCTCGGGAGAGAGTGGGGTGTGTGTAAGTGCCTGTGTGCTGGAGGAGAGAGAACGCTCGGGAGAGAGTGGGGTGTGTGTAAGTGCCTGTGTGCTGGAGGAGAGAGAAAGCTCGGGAGAGAGTGGGGTGTGTGTAAGTGCCTGTGTGCTGGAGGAGAGAGAACGCTCGGGAGAGAGTGGGGTGTGTGTAAGTGCGTGTGTGCTGGAGGAGAGAGAAAGCTCGGGAGAGAGTGGGGTGTGTGTAAGTGCGTGTGTGCTGGAGGAGAGAGAAACCTCGGGAGAGAGTGGGGTGTGTGTCGGGGGTATCTGTACCAGACAGAGGGATGGGAAACATATCGCCAGGTGGGATCCAAGCAGCAGGCAACGGGAGTAGGTGTCACAGCTGCTTGGGAGAAGCATTTTTCGGGAGGCAGAGTAGGAGAGGAGGCGTTCAACCTTAGCCGACAGTTGTGTGGTAGAGCAGATTAAAAAAAGGTCAAAAGCAAAAAGCTTGTGGAAAACTGTTGTAAAGTCGGCTTGTGTTTTCGATATTCGCCAGACATTCGGGTCATCAAACAGCAATAGTTCACTAACTATTTCCTTGGTATGTTAGACAGGCATGTCACACGGCTTTAGAAGAGGGGTTTCATGTCAAGCCCTGACCTGTTTCACCTGTTCCTGTGATTGTCTCCACCTCCTCCAGGTGTCGCTTATTTTCCCCAGTGTATTTATCCCTGTGGTTCCTGTCTCTCTGTGCCAGTTTGTCTTGTCTTATCAAGTCAACCAGCGTGTTTTTCCCGTGCTCCTGCTTTTTCTTATCTTTCTTTTGCTAGTCCTCCCGGGTTTTGACCCTTGCCTGCCCTGACTCTGAACCCGCCTGCCGGACCATACTGCCTGCCTCGACCTCGAGCCTGCCGGACCATACTGCCTGCCTCGACCTCGAGCCTGCCGGACCATACTGCCTGCCTCGACCTCGAGCCTGCCGGACCATACTGCCTGCCTCAACCTCGAGCCTGCCGGACCATACTGCCTGCCTCGACCTCAAGCCTGCCGGACCATACTGCCTGCCTCGACCTCGAGCCTGCCTGACCATACTGCCTGCCTCGACCTCAAGCCTGCCGGACCATACTGCCTGCCTCGACCTCGAGCCTGCCGGACCATACTGCCTGCCCTGACCTCAAGCCTGCCGGACCATACTGCCTGCCCTGACCTCAAGCCTGCCTGACCATACTGCCTGCCCTGACCTCAAGCCTGCCGGACCATACTGCCTGCCTCGACCTCAAGCCTGCCGGACCATACTGCCTGCCTCGACCTCGAGCCTGCTTGCAAATCTGTACCTCCTGGACCTTGTAATGATCTTTTGCCTGTCCACGACCTGTCTCTTGCCTGCCTCTTGGATACTAATAAATATCAGAGACTCAAACCATCTGCCTCCCGTGTCTGCATCTGGGTCTCGTTCTGTGTCCTTATAGGCCATGCAGTTTTCCAGATGTGAAACCCCTTATAGATAGATGTACAAGATACGTTCTTAATTTACACCTGAGACAGTTAAGTGAGATTTCCATCAATGATGATAATGATGTGAAATTAGATAGCTAAGAGTTGTGTGGGAAGAAAAAGCAGTGTGTGTGAACTCAATCAATTGAATTTGATCAATTCAATACAACTTTATTTTTCCTTATGGAAAAATTTACTTGGCGCATCTGTGCAGGTTCAGAGTAAGACACCATATATTGGTAATCACACAGAGTACAGGCAGATTTCTGTACTTTGATACTGATGTAGATACAAACGCTTATTCTTAATACCAAATGTCATAACTTGAGGTGATGTGGCAATTAGGCTAATCAAACAAGATTCCATTCCGGCCACGGAAAAACAACATTGGCATACTATGTAATCAAAACAAACAACATGTCACGACTTCAACCGAAGTCGTTTCCTCTCCTTGTTCGGGCGGCGTTCAGCGGTCGGCGTTGCCGGTCTTCTAGCCATCGTCGATCCACTTTTCATTTTCCATTTGTTTTGTCTTGTTTTCCTAAACACCTGGTTTCCATTTCCCTCATTATTTGTTGTGTATTTAACCCTCTGTTCCCCCCATGTCTTTGTGTGGAATTGTTTGTTGTAAGTGCTTGTGCACATGTTTACTGGTGCGTGCCAGGTTTTTTGTACCCATATTCTGTTGTATTTTTATACCGTTGGTTTTTGGATTAAACTGCTCAGGCTACTACCTAGTTCTGCTCTCCTGCGTCTGACTTCCCTGCCACCAGTTATGCACCCCTTTACACAACATCAGCATTCTTTGTAATCAAAACAAACAGCGTCCACATACTATTTAATCAAAACAAACAACATCCACATACTATTTAATCAAAACAAACAAAATCCACATACTATGTACTCAAAACAAGCAACATCCGCATACTTTGTAATCAAAACAAACAACATCTTCATACTATGTAATCAAAACAAACAGAGACGAGAGAGTGTGTTATTAACATATTCAGACTGTCACTTACTCCATCCTCTCCTCCCTCATCCCCTCCTCTCTCCATCCCCTCCTCCCTCATCCCCTCCTCTCTCCATCCCCTCCTCCCTCATCCCCTCCTCTCTCCATCCCCTTCTCCCTCATCCCCTCCTTTCTCCATCCCCTCCTTCCTCATCCCCTCCGCTCTCCATCCCCTCCTCCCTCAATCCCTCCTCCCTCATCCCCTCCACTCTCCATCCCCTTCTCCCTCATCCCCTCCTTTCTCCATCCCCTCCTTCCTCATCCCCTCCGCTCTCCATCTCCTCCTCTCTCCATCCCCTACTCCCTCCTCCCCTCCTCTCTCCATCCCCTCCTTCCTCATCCCCTCCTCTCTCCATCCCCTCCTCCCTCATCCCCTCCTACCTCATCCCCTCCTGTCTCCATCCCCTCCTCTCTCCATCCCCTCCTCTCTCCATCCCCTCCTCCCTCATCCCCTCCTGTCTCCATAGTCTCCTCCCTCATCTCCTCCTCTCTCCATCCCCTCCTTCCTCATCCCCTCCTCTCTCCATCCTTCCTCCCTCATCCCCTCCTCTCCTCCATCCCCTCCTCTCTCCATCCCCTCCTCCCTCATCCCCTCCTCTCTCCATCCCCTCCTTCCTCATCCCCTCCTCTCTCCATCCCCTCCTCCCTCATCCCCTCCTCTCTCCATCCCCTCCTCTCTCCATCCCCTCCTCCCTCATCCCTCCTCTCTCCATCCCCTCCTTCCTCATCCCCTCCTCTCTCCATCCCCTCCTCCCTCATCCCCTCCTCTCTCCATCCCCTCCTCCCTCATCCCCTCCTCTCTCCATCCCCTCCTCCCTCATCCCCTCCTCCCTCATCCCCTCCTCCCTCATCCCCTACTCCCTCATCCCTTCCGCTCTCCATCCCCTCCTCCCTCATCCCCTCCTCCCTCATCCCCTCCTCTCTCATCCCCTCCTCCTCATCCCTCCTCTCTCCATCCCCTCCTCCCTCATCCCCTCCTCCCTCATCCCCTCCTCTCTCCATCCCCTCCTCCCTCATCCCCTCCTCTCTCCATCCCCTCCTCCCTCATCCCCTCCTCCCTCATCCCCTCCTCTCTCCATCCCCTCCTCCCTCATCCCCTCATCTCTCCATCCCCTCCTCCCTCATCCCCTCCTCCCTCATCCCCTCCTCCCTCACCCCCTCCTCTCTCCATCCCCTCCTCCCTCATCCCCTCCTCTCTCCATCCCCTCCTCCCTCATCCCCTTCTCCCTCATCCCCTCCTCTCTCCATCCCCTCCTCCCTCATCCCCTCCTCCCTCATCCCCTCCTCCCTCATCCCCTCCTCCCTCATCCCCTCCTCTCTCCATCCCTCCTCCCTCATCCCCTCCTCTCTCCATCCCCTCCTCCCTCATCCCCTCCTCCCTCATCCCCTCCTCCCTCATCCCCTACTCCCTCATCCCTTCCTCTCTCCATCCCCTCCTCCCTCATCCCCTCCTCCCTCATCCCCTCCTCTCTCCATCCCCTCCTCCCTCATCCCCTCCTCTCTCCATCCCCTCCTCCCTCATCCCCTCCTCCCTCATCCCCTCCTCTCTCCATCCCCTCCTCCCTCATCCCCTCCTCTCTCCATCCCCTCCTCCCTCATCCCCTCCTCCCTCATCCCCTCCTCTCTCCATCCCCTCCTCCCTCATCCCCTCCTCCCTCATCCCCTCCTCTCTCCATCCAGTCCTCTCTCCACCCCCTTCTCCCTCATCCCCTCCTACCTCATCCCCTCCTGTCTCCATCCCCTCCTCTCTCCATCCCCTCCTCTCTCCATCCCCTCCTCCCTCATCCCCTCCTGTCTCCATAGTCTCCTCCCTCATCTCCTCCTCTCTCCATCCCCTCCTTCCTCATCCCCTCCTCTCTCCATCCTTCCTCCCTCATCCCCTCCTCTCTCCATCCCCTCCTCCCTCATCCCCTCCTCTCTCATCCCCTCCTCTCTCCATCCCCTCCTCTCTCCATCCCCTCCTCTCTCCATCCCCTCCTCCCTCATCCCCTCCTCTCTCCATCCCCTCCTCTCTCCATCCCCTCCTCCCTCATCCCCTCCTCTCTCCATCCCCTCCTCTCTCCATCCCCTCCTCCCTCATCCCCTCCTCTCTCCATCCCCTCCTCTCTCCATCCCCTCCTCCCTCATCCCCTCCTCTCTCCATCCCCTCCTTCCTCATCCCCTCCTCTCTCCATCCCCTCCTCCCTCATCCCCTCCTCTCTCCATCCCCTCCTCCCTCATCCCCTCCTCTCTCCATCCCCTCCTCCCTCATCCCCTCCTCCCTCATCCCCTCCTCCCTCATCCCCTACTCCCTCATCCCTTCCTCTCTCCATCCCCTCCTCCCTCTCCCTCCTCCCTCATCCCCTCCTCTCTCCAGCCCCTCCTCCCTCATCCCTCCTCTCTCCATCCCCTCCTCCCTCATTCCCCTCCTCCCTCATCCCCTCCTCTCTTCTCCATCCCCTCCTCCCTCATCCCCTCCTCTCTCCATCCCCTCCTCCCTCATCCCTCCTCCCTCATCCCCTCCTCCCTCACCCCCTCCTCTCTCCATCCCCTCCTCCCTCATCCCCTCCTCTCTCCATCCCCTCCTCCCTCATCCCCTCCTCCCTCATCCCCTCCTCTCTCCATCCCCTCTCTCATCCCCTCCTCCCTCATCCCCTCCTCCCCTCCTCCCTCATCCCCTCCTCTCTCCATCCCCTTCCTCCCTCATCCCCTCCTCTCTCCAGCCCCTCCCTTCCCTCATCCCCTCCTCCCTCATCCCCTCCCCTCCATCCTCTCCTCATCCCCTCCTCCTCTCCATCCCCTCATTCCCTCATCCCCTCCTCTCTCCATCCCCTCCTCCCTCATCCCCTCCTCTCTCCATCCCCTCCTCCCTCATCCCCTCCTCCTCTCCATCCCTCCTCCCTCATCCCCTCCTCCCCCATCCCCTCCTCCCTCATCCATCTCGCATCCGCTCGCCATCCCCCTCCTCCCTCATCCCCCTCCTCCTCATCCCCTCCCCCTCATCCCCTCCTCTCTCATCCCCTCCTCCCTCATCCCCTCCTCCCTCATCCCCTCCTCCTCATCCCCTCCTCTCTCCATCCCTCCTCCCTCAGCCCCTCCTCCCTCATCCCCTCCTCTCTCCATCCCCTCCTCGCCTCATCCACCCCTCCTCCATCCCCCTCCTCCCTCATCCCCCTCCTCTCTCCATCCCTCCCTCCTCATCCCCTCCTCCCTCATCCCCCTCCTCTCTCCATCCCCTCCTCCCTCATTCCCCTCCTCCCTCATCCCCTCCGCTCTCCATCCCCTTCCTCCCGCATGCCCCTCCTCCCTCATCCCCTCCCTCCTCCATCCCCGTCCTCCCTCATCCCTCCTCTCTCCATCCCCTCCTCCCTCATCCCCTCCTCCCTCATCCCCTCCTCTCCATCCCTCCTCTCTCCATCCCCTCCCATCCCCTCCTCCCTCATCCCCTCCTCTCTCATCCCCTCCTCTCTCCATCCCCTCCTCTCTCCATCCCCTCCTCTCTCCATCCCCTCCTCCCTCATCCCCTCCTCTCTCCATCCGCTCCTCCCTCATCCCCTCCTCTCTCATCCCCTCCCCTCATCCCCTCCTCTCTCCATCCACAACTCCCTCATCCCCTCCTCCCTCATCCCCTCCTCTCTCCATCCCCTCCACCCTCATCCCCTCCTCTCTCATCCCCTCCTCCCTCATCCCCTCCTCTCTCCATCCTCTCCTCCCTCATCCCCTCCTCTCTCCATCCCTCCTCCCTCATCCCCTCCTCTCTCCATCCCCTCCTCCCTCATCCCCTCCTCTCTCCATCCCCTCCTCCCTCATCCCTTCCTCCCTCATCCCCTCCTTCCTCATCCTCTCCTCTCTCCATCCCCTCCTCCCTCATCCCCTCCTCCCTCATCCCCTCCTCTCTCATCCCCTCCTCCCTCATCCCCTCCTCTCTCCATCCCTCCTCCCTCATCCCCTCCTCTCTCCATCCCCTCCTCTCTCCATCCCCTCCTCCCTCATCCCCTCCTCTCTCATCCCCTCCTCTCTCCATCCCCGCCTCTCTCCATCCCCTCCTCCCTCATCCCCTCCTCTCTCCATCCCCTCCTTCCTCATCCCTCCTCTCTCCATCCCCTCCTCCCTCATCCCCTCCTCTCTCCATCCCCTCCTCCCTCATCCCCTCCTCTCTCATCCCCTCCTCCCTCATCCCCTCCTCTCTCCATCCCCTCCTCCCTCATCCCCTCCTCTCTCCATCCCCTCCTCCCTCATCCCCTCCTCTCTCCATCCCCTCCTCCCTCATCCCCTCCTCTCTCCATCCCCTCCTCCCTCATCCCCTCCTTCCTCATCCTCTCCTCTCTCCATCCCCTCCTCCCTCATCCCCTCCTCCCTCATCCCCTCCTCTCTCCATCCCCTCCTCCCTCATCCCCTCCTCCCTCATCCCCTTATCAACCTACTCTTTAGATACCGACAATGATTAATCAGAGACTGACTTGCAAATAGCTATCTGTTAACTTCCTCCCTTTGCCATAGATGATTATCGCTGTGACGATTAAAGCTGTGTGTAATCCATCCTCCAGGGGTACTGCCCGCCCATGCATTATTACACCACGGCCACTGACCTCTCACTACCAACATCATGTCCAGTGGACCGGACTGGATGGGATAAGAGGATGGACGCAGGGATAAGTTGCTGCTGGGAAGTGTTATGAGGCTACCGCCTTTCCCCCAGGGAAAAAATATCACATTTGTTATGAGCACATTATTATCAAATGCCTGATGGCTTTTCACTCATTTTCAGTCCTGCTCAGTAATGTTGATGCCACCCTATTGGAAATGTTAAATGTCTGGAAGGGGATAACCAACAATAACAGACAATTGTAATAACTTGACAGGGGTGTGGTCCTTGTTATGAAATGTTTGTCAATTTGCTGTGAACGTTCAACTCAAATTGTGTTCTAAACCGGGAGATATAATACCCACAAAACTCGGGATGTTAGATTGTGGTTATTTTACGAGATGCCATATAATCATGCAGGATGACGTTGAGACATTTAATGAATAAGGAGTGTATTATTCTTACTCAGTAGCTCCACCCTAAGTCATTTCTCACCAAATATCTGTTCTGTGTTTTCTGGGGTGTGAAATCGCTCAAATAAATGGCGTCTCATTTTTTATTTCTGCAATGTAATTGTCTGATAATAATAAACTCAGAGCTAGAGGCTAATTTCACATCAATTAATGCCATTGAAGGGGAACTACGATAATTGATTCAGTGTTATGCAAACACAGCAAACCATATTGCTTTCATTCCATGACCATTAGGATAATAATTGATAATTAAGCAATAAGGCCTGAGGGGGTGTGGTATATGGCCAATATATCACGGCTAAGGGCTATTCTTAAGCACGACGCAATGCAGATTGCCTGGACACAGCCCATAGCCGTGGTATATTGGCCATATACCACACCCCCCTGAGGTGCCTTATTGCTATTATAAACTGGTTACCAAAGTAATTAGAGTAGTAAAAATAAATGTTTTGTCATACCCGTGGTATACAGTCTGATATACCACGGCTGTCAGCCAATCAGCATTCAGGGCTTGAACCACCCAGTTTATAATTGAAGATATACATCTACATCCAGGAACCAGGAACTACCCATGTATAAGAAGAAACACACACCATGATCTACTACAGGTATAACTTTACAATAAGGGTACATTAATTAACCATAATCAATGCATTAGATAACATTATAGAATGATTAGCTAGTGCATCTATTAGTTAATGCATTGCGCTAATTAAGCTAGTAAGCATATTAACCCTACTGGGTGAAATGCAGAGGAAAGTTGTTGGGCCAAGTCACGGTCTCATTCTAACTAATCTTGGAATCCAAACTGATATCCTCTGTTAACAATGGTGAAACTGGATTCCAGGCTAATTGCAACAACAACAAAAAAACACATGAATTCCTGATTCAATCATCCTGTAGGCACATTCTGCACCCACTGTCAGTCAGTGGCTTGGCTGGATTCTCTCGGCTAAGTGGTATCCCAATCAATATGTCGCGCTATGTCTGCATCCCAAATTGCACCCTATTTCCTATAAAGAGCAGTACTTTTGACCCGTAGGAAATAGAGTGCAGTTTGGGATGTAGATGTCTACATAAATGGCCCTCTTTATCTGTGTTCTGTCAAAATAAGCCTGTTTTCTATTGGCCTAAAACACTGGCTCATCTATTATTTATCTGCCAGACACAGCTTGCAGAGTCCCTAATTGTTTCTCTCCATGATGTTGATTCATTGTGTTGCTATCAGAAAAATATATAGAATATCTCAGCCATTTTCTATTCCAGAGGCGACGTAGACGTGTAGCTAGGGCTAAAATGACGTGTCTTATCTGTGTTGTTTCAAGGGCATACCACTCACCCCATTTCTTCCTTTCCCTCACTCCTTCTCATCCCTCGTTCCTTCTCCTTTCCACTCCTTGACAGATGGATGGAGGGAAGGAAGGATAGAAGGATGGAGAAATTACATTTGTGACAAGTGTTTCATTGGTTGGATGGTCAGCCTTCAATTGCGACCCAGCACCCACTCCGCCACTCACACTTCAAGTTAATACGTTACATTCCTCTACCTGGTGTACCCTATTGCCTACTTAGTGCACTCCTTTTGTCCAGGTCCCATAGGGCGCTGGGCAAAAGGAGTGCACTAGCTATACAGAGATTAGGCTGCCATTTGGTACACAGACATGGTGTTTAATTTCTTCACCCATTGCCATTTTTTCAGACTTTGCCCTGTGTAATGAAATATATACTTTCTTAGATAGTTTTAGTCCCATGACAGTGATGTAGTTAGCTAGTGGTGGAGTCATTCATGTAAACTTGAGAGCCTGTGTCGCGTCCATGTTAGATTTACAGTAGCAATAAGATTTCCTCCACAACGGTCTCCGATCTATATGTAGCATGGAGCGTGAACCCATCACTTGGTTTTTACACGTTGATATGTTATAGTCTCCTTTCAGAACCCATCACTTGGTTTTTACAAGTTGATATGTTATAGTCTCCTTTCAGAACCCATCACTTGGTTTTTACACGTTGATATTATATAGTCTCCTTTCAGAACCCATCACTTGGTTTTTACAAGTTGATATTATATAGTCTCCTTTCAGAACCCATCACTTGGTTTTTACAAGTTGATATGTTATAGTCTCCTTTCAGAACCCATCACTTGGTTTTTACACGTTGATATTATATAGTCTCCTTTCAGAACCCATCACTTGGTTTTTACAAGTTGATATTATATAGTCTCCTTTCAGAACCCATCACTTGGTTTTTACAAGTTGATATTATATAGTCTCCTTTCAGAACCCATCACTTGGTTTTTACACGTTGATATTATATAGTCTCCTTTCAGAACGCATCACTTGGTTTTTACAAGTTGATATTATATAGTCTCCTTTCAGAACCCATCACTTGGTTTTTACACGTTGATACTATATAGTCTCCTTTCAGAACCCATCACTTGGTTTTTACACGTTGATATTATATAGTCTCCTTTCAGAACCCATCACTTGGTTTTTACAAGTTTATATGTTATAGTCTCCTTTCAGAACCCATCACTTGGTTTTTACAAGTTGATATTATATAGTCTCCTTTCAGAACCCATCACTTGGTTTTTACAAGTTGATATTATATAGTCTCCTTTCAGAACCCATCACTTGGTTTTTACACGTTGATATGTTATAGTCTCCTTTCAGAACCCATCACTTGGTTTTTACAAGTTGATATGTTATAGTCTCCTTTCAGAAGGGAGATACGTCTATTAGAAGAGCCTCTCCTGATTATTGGTTATGATTCATATCAACATTTAATACTCAGCCAACTTTAAATTACTGTGACTGAGTCAGAAATGGCACCCGATTCTGTATATAGTGCACTACTTTTGATAGGGCTCTGGTCAACAGTAGTGCACTATATAGGAAATAGGCAGCCATTTGGGACATACTCAAGGAGATCCCAAAATGCCAGCCAGCCTGTAGATTTGTTGAAATCTTGTTCAGTAGACTGTTTCAAAGTCATGGCCGTGGACCCTGAAGGACAGATCCAACACCTGGGGAGAGAAATGGGCATCTCTGGTGCATTCCCTAACTGGGTGATGAATGAATTACAGCTCCTAAATTTAGCAGGGGCAGTCTGCCTTGAAATTTGGCTAGACTTCCATATCTCTCACATACACTCACACACGCACGTGCGCGCACGCACACACACACAGGCTGTGTAAAGTATTCCATCAAAACCCTGACTCCTATTTCTGCATACATAAAAAAGAAAGATGGATGTTTGACCAAAATTTCATAGTTATGGGAATAATGTGTTGTAAATAGTGAGTAGCCCCATTTCATAGAGGTGAGCTATTGCTACACTCTTAGAAAAAATGGTTCCAAAAGGGTACTTCGGCTGTCCCTATAAGGGAACCGTTTTTGGTTCCAGGTAGACCCCTTTTTGGTTCCATGTAGAACCCTTTTAGGTTCCATGTAGAACCCTCTGTGAAACCCCAAAGGGTTCTACCTGGAATCAAAAATGGTTATCCAAAGGGTTATCCTATGGGGACATCTGAGTAATCTTTTTAGGTTCTAGATAGCACCTTTTTTTGAGTGTAGATTAAAGATATTCATCGATGTATTCAGGTTGCCAGCTGACACAGTTTCTAGAAAAGTCACTGCACCTTGGGAGAGGAAGGCAGGCACCTTAGGCAAGTCATACAAGAGACAGGCACTTGGTTGTGTTGGACCCCCTCTGTTCTATGGATATTACCCATGATCCAACACTGGTGACTCTCAACACACACAGTTGTGTTCCTTATTTATTCCATTTAATCCAATCATAAGCGAGAGACCGTAGTGACATTGCATTTAGTTCTATGGTTCTGTCTCATACTGAACGTTCAAGTCGCTGAGAAGTGGCACACACCTTTAGAGTATCAATGGATACTCACAGGAGTTATGATGATTATAGCGGACTGACTATGTACTGTTTCTCTGTCCCGTTGCCTGTAAGTGTTGCATAGTGGTGTAGTTGTCCTCGTGTGATTCTGATAACAGTAGTCTTTACGAATTTGTATTGCATTATTTTATCAAATCAAATGTATTTATAAAGCTCTTTTTACATCAGCAGATGTCACAAAGTGCTTATACAGAAACCCAGCCTAAAACCCCAAAGAGCAAGCAACACAGATGTAGAAGCACTGCATTTTTATTCTCAATAGGAGAATACCATGATAAATAGATAAATAAAATATTGCAGTTCTCCATTCTCTTTGTTCAAGTAATACACTCCACCCAGAAGCCCTTGGGGAAGGTGTTTGGAAGACAATATTTACATTTTAGTCATTTAGCAGATGCTCTTATCCAGAGCAACTTACAGTAGTGAATGCATACATTTCATTTCATGCATTTTTTTTTTTTAGTACTGGCCCCCCATGGGAATCAAACCCACAACCCTGGCATTGCACACACTATGCTGGCATTGCAAACACCATGCTCTACCAACTGAGCCACAGGGAAGACTATTCAGGGCTGCTGATAAAACAGGGTCACTTCCTTTAGAAGTCAGGGGGGATTTAAAGGGGAAGTTCACCCAAAAACACTTCTGGGCCCTTTATAACACTTGGCTGGTCGTTAGTCAGTACCCCATACAGTTTTTAGGTCCACTGCTTGAGTATTTAGATGTAGGTATAAGCTGATTCTCCCTCCGTCTTCCCCATAGAAACCCCATGCAATGTTGAAGTCCATCATAAATACCTCCCAAACACACTGCTCTGGCCTCCCATGACCACAATAGTCCTTGTAATGACTTTCTCTGCACAATTTCTCAGCCAACTTATTTTAGTAGGCACATTTTTACCAATGTATTTTGTTATTTTCATATTGAAATCCAGGAAGTAGATGAATGCGTGTTGCAAGGCAGGACCTAGTGTCATATGCGTCGTAATGATCGGACCAAACTGCAGCGGGTATGTGAAACATCTTCTTGATTTATTAAAGAAATGAACACTGAACAAAAGAATGACAAAAAACAGTCCTGTAAGGTACTCTGACTATACAAAACAAGAAAACAAACAACAAAACACAAGACAAAAACCCCTACTTAAATATGGCCTCTAATCAGAGGCAACGAGCTACAGCAAACTCCAATTAGAGACCAATCCCAAACAATACCACATAGAAATAGAAATACTAGAAAATCAAACATAGAAATACTTAACATAGAACTAACCCAAAATCCCAACAACACAAAACAAACACACCCCTGCCACGCCCTGACCAAACTACAATATTAAATAACCCCTTTTACTGGTCAGGACGTGACACCTAGGTTGGGACTTCCGAGGTGGGCGTGGTTGAAGCATGTAAACAATACTTTTCTGTTCTCACTCACAGTATTTGCTGACTTCGTCAAATTGAATTAGAGTAAAAAACGTCAGATCGAGAACAAAGAGGAAATTGGAGACCAGCCTTATTTTCAGAATGGTACTCTTGTGCCATATCGGTTTGAGATGGATTATATTAAGGTTGAGTTGTTCCATTTGTGGGCTGACCGAGATAAATTAGTTAGCGAGAGACAGGAGCGAGCAGATGTCAAGGAAAACACAGGCTCTTCCCAGAACACACGGTAACTGGTGGTGCAGTTGTGGGAGATGCCTACCTCTACCAACACACAGTGAATGTCTTGGCTGTGGGACCAGCATATTCCAATAATGGAGGAGGTAGAACATCAGACTGACGATGCAGCAGAAGATGCCGTGTGTGTAACTAAACACTCCGATTTCTGGTCTGTCATCAATCCTGGTGTGTTGGAAACTATCTTTAGAATGCCCAGGATCAACTGGGAACGACATGCCACACCTGATGGTCCAAATGGGAAGCTCTCTGAAGAGTAAGTGTTTTGGCTAATATTACTTGCAGGATATTTATATTACTCTAAGATGAAAATACATAGCCTACCTAATGACACCCTTCCGACTGTATTTTCCAGTAACCTGCCTACACCCCATAATGTAACTGGCTACTGTAGTCCCCTTCAAGTTTGTCTGACAGCATGATGACATGCTGGTTGGGTAAACAGTGTCTACAACCAGTGGATGTGCGCCATAGGAATATAATGTATGGACTTCACAATCTGAGTCTACATAAAGAAGAATTTACATGACCAAACACTGTAAGAAGTATAAGGTCAATAGTGATGGTAGAGAAGAACATGTTGTCAGTCTAGCTTTTATACCAATAATCTCCTAACTATCCTGTAAACCTACACACAAGAGGAAGAACAAAAGCCTCACACTTGACCACTAACACCTTTTGAACAATGAGTTGGCTGTACTGTCTTCATGTATAGAACACCAAGAGAGCCATCAATAGTATTGCGGCAGTTAACCTTTTGGTTAGAGTTTTGGGCCATTGCTGGTTTGAATCCCTGAGCCGACAAGATGAAATATCTGTCTATGTGCCCATGAGCAAGGCACTTAATCCTAACTGCTCGTGTTAGTCACTCTGGATGAGAGCGTCTGCTAAATGTCCGAAATCTATTGTGCCATCATCAATACGGCTTATAAATGAATATGCTTAATGATCCTGAGCCTGTTATATTTTATGTTGTATAGACCAAGGCCTATTTATTTTCTTGGTTGTCGTATATAACATTGTCATGTATTTCTTTTCTGTCTCTCTAGACAATACAGACCAGTGTCTTATCAGATCACCCTGGAGTGGATGCTGAGGGGAGAACATCTAGGTCAAGGCCAGTAAAGGGTATTCCCAGCCTCCGTGCTGGCAGCAATTACATCCAACTACCCTGAGCCCAACAGCAGCTATATTGGATTCCAGAAGTTGAGGAGGCTCATAGTGTCTTATACGAATAACATTTTCAAGAAATAACATTGTAGTTAAAAGCATGATAAAAAGGGAATTACACAGCTACTATGCCATTCACACTGTGGCTCAGCATTCGTTAGACCATGGAGAGCTACCGTCTTGTAGGTTTTCACTCCAAAAGGTGAACTTGATTAGGGTTGGGTTGGGTTGAAAACCTATACTGTAAGACGGTGATCTCTACTGTAGGTACATGGGTTGAGAACCATGGGGTTATGTAAAACACATTCTCTACGTCCTCTCTCCTTCTCAAAACATGGATGAGAAAGCCTTTCTCATCCAATGTGTTTTGAGAAGGAGACTAGAAGAGAGGACACAAGGAATGTGCTATTGAGATCTTCCCACAGAATCCTACTCATTACTCCATATGGTGGCCCAGGCCTGAGAGGTAGCTCGGTTCCAAAAACTTCACCCAGTACAAAACACGCTCGGGTCAGATTCATTGAATCTCCGCATTGAATAGAACGGGTGTTCCCATTCAAGACAATGATGGCACAATGGGTGTACTGCCGGCCATTGCAAGTGTACCCATAGGAGCAAAGCAGGAAGTAAAAGCATAAAGTAAAGCAGGAAGTGTACCCATCAATCTGTGCTGTGATTTGTTGAATCAACTCAACTGACATTAGAAAAAATACATTCCATTGCATGAGTCACATCAGTTAGCATCCTTTGAAGGAACATTCTACATTACCATGGAAATGATTGCATCACGCACAGCAAGCAGTACCGATACACCAAGTCTGGAACCAACAGGACCCTGAAAAGCTTCTACCCCCAAGCCTTAAGACTGATAAATAGTTAGTCTGGGTAGCTGTTGGTTGACTATTTAACTATCTGCATTGACCCTTTTTGCAATAACTTTTTTGACTCGTAATATACACTGCTCTTCTGTTTATTATCTGTCTCTTTATTCCTAGTTATATGTACATGTCTACCTCAATTACCTCTTACCCTGCACATCAACTCAGTACTGGTACCCCGTATACACTGCTCTTCTGTTTATTATCTGTCTCTTTATTCCTAGTTATATGTACATGTCTACCTCAATTACCTCTTACCCTGCACATCGACTTGGTACTGGTACCCCTTGTATATAGCCAAGTTATCGTTACTCATTGTGTATTGACTATTACTTTTATTATTATGTGTTATTACTTTTCTATTATTTATCAATTTTATCTCTCTCTGCATTGTTGGGAAGGGCCGGTAAGTAATCATTCTGTTAGTTTCCACCCGTTGTTTATGAAGCATGTGACAAATAACATTTGATTTGATGACATCACCAGGCAGCCATTGCAAATGTACCCATGAGTTGACCAGTCAAATTGCCATCATTAGGCTAGCTAAAGTTAAGCTGAAAAGTTTAGCCACCAGCTCCTCCTTGATTGGTTTTTCAACCGGAGCGATGTTGGGAGGTAGGTCTGGTGTCCACCAGGGTGATGTTGGGAGGTAGGTCTGGTGTCCACCAGGGTGATGTTGGGAGGTAGGTCTGGTGTCCACCAGGGTGATGTTGGGAGGAAGGTCTGGTGTCCACCAGGGTGATGTTGGGAGGTAGGTCTGGTGTCCACCAGGGTGATGTTGGGAGGTAGGTCTGGTGTCCACCAGGGTGATGTTGGGAGGTAGGTCTGGTGTCCACCAGGGTGATGTTGGGAGGTAGATCTGGTGTCCACCAGGGTGATGTTGGGAGGTAGGTCTGGTGTCCACCAGGGTGATGTTGGGAGGTAGGTCTGGTGTCCACCAGGGTGATGTTGGGAGGTAGGTCTGGTGTCTACCAGGGTGATGTTGGGAGGTAGGTCTGGTGTCCACCAGGGTGATGTTGGGAGGTAGGTCTGGTGTCTACCAGGGTGATGTTGGGAGGTAGGTCTGGTGTCCACCAGGGTGATGTTGGGAGGAAGGTCTGGTGTCCACCAGGGTGATGTTGGGAGGTAGGTCTGGTGTCCACCAGGGTGATGTTGGGAGGAAGGTCTGGTGTCCACCAGGGTGATGTTGGGAGGTAGGTCTGGTGTCCACCAGGGTGATGTTGGGAGGTAGGTCTGGTGTCCACCAGGGTGATGTTGGGAGGTAGGTCTGGTGTCCACCAGGGTGATGTTGGGAGGTAGGTCTGGTGTGTCTACTTTGAAGTCTGGGTCTTTGTATATGACCTGTTTATCTCCCCGCAGCTTAACTGCCTGCTGGACTAATCAAGTTCTAGACAGCCTGCTGGATCAATCAGGTTCTAAATTTGAATGTCTTCTGTTCAGACACTCTTAGCCTGTTTGGAATACTCCAAATAGCTTCTGGATCTACTGAAAGATGTGTAACAGAATAACAAAACAAAACATTTAAAAATTGAGTCTTTCCTTGCATCCCCCTGAAAATGTATTGGAAGAGGCATGAGATGAGGAACATTGAGTCCCCCTCTTTAAAAAGGGTGAGAAAAGGATACAAAGATAGAATATGTGAGAAATTGAACAAAGATCAAATCCAAGACAGTATGGTTCATTGTCCTATCCCCAGGTGTTCTACCACCGCTCTCCTTCTTCCATTCCCTCCCAGGCAGGTAGAAACAGAAAGAGTGATTGGTGATGTTGGCTGGTATAAAACAGAGAGTCAGTCATTACATGTCAATTCAGGGCAGGAGCTGATATTCTAAATGTTTTAATGTAAATAATGTAAAGTTTGGCTGGTTTGTTGTCATGACAACTCCTGCACCAGCTAGGGCCAGAGCCATATATTAATCAGTATGGTTCTGACTAGGGCTGTGTCCTACTAATGGACCTTAACTAGGGCAAGTCATTATATGCAAGCAATAGCACTACAGAAAACTGTGATGCCTAGTAGAAAATAATATAGTACTTCTTATCAGTAACGTTATAAGGAAAGAGGGAATTGCATCACAAGCTAAATAAACGAAACAGTCAGTAGGACAGCCGTTACAGTAGTAGTTAAGTTAAAAACACCACAAATTAGTTCAGGGAACGGCAAACAACGTTTTAATTACATTGTGGTGACTAACCGCAGGTGTTAGCAACTTAGCTATCTAGAAACATACCCTGAATGATTGGAGCTTTCCCGTCCATGGTGGAAAGATGGTGGGAACAGAACCCGGTTTCAACCAGTGCCCATTGTAGTCAGTGACCACAAAGTGATCCCTGGACATGGTCAACCGCAGTTGGTGAATGACTTCAGGCATCATATCGACACCATAAGCTCAGACACGAGACTTACACTACCGTTCAAAAATGTCCTTGTTATTTAAAGAAAAAATATGTTTTTTTTGTCCATTTCAAATAACATCAAATTGATCAGAAATACAGTGTAGACATTGTTAATGTTGTAAATGACTATTGTAGCTGGAAACGGCTGATTTTTTATGGAATATCTACATAGGCGTACAGAGGCCCATTATCAGCAACCATCACTCCTGTGTTCCAATGACACGTTGTGTTAGCTAATCCAAGTTTATCATTTTAAAAGGCTAATTTCAAAGGCTAATTGATCAACATCAACAGCCTCTTCACTGTTGACATTGAGACTGGTGTTTTGCGGGTACTATTTAATAAAGCTGCCAGTCTGTTTCTCTAACCAGACACTCTAATCTACTTGTCCTCTTGCTCAGTTGTGCACCAGGGCCTCCCACTCCTCTTTCTATTCTGGTTAGAGCCAGTTTGCGCTGTTCTGTGAAGGGAGTAGTACTCAGCGTTGTACGAGACCTTCAGTTTCTTGGCAATTTCTCGCATGGAATTTCTCAGAACCAGAATAGACTGTTGAGATTCAGAAGAAAGTTTTTGTTTCTGGCCATTTTGAGCCTGTAATCGAGCCCACAAATGCTAATGCTCCAGATACTCAACTAGACTAAAGAAGGCCAGTTTAATTGCTTCTTTAATCAGAACAACAGTTTTCAGCTTTGCTAACCTAATTGCAAAAGGGTTTTCTAATGATAAATTAGCCTTTTAAAATTATAAACTTGGATTAGCTAACACAACATGCCATTGGCACACAGGAGTGATGGTTGCTGATAATGGGCCTCTGTACGCCTATGTAAATATTCCATTGAACATCAGCCGTTTCCAGGTACAATAGTCATTTACAACATTAACATTGTCTACACTGTATTTCTGATCAATTTGATGTTATTGTAATGGACAAAAAATTTGCTTTTCTTTCAAAAACAAGGACATTTCTAAATGACCCCAAACTTTTGAACGGTAGTGTATGTGGCAGGGTCTACAGACAATCACGGATTACAAAGGGAAAACCAACCAAGTCGCGGACACCGATGTCTTGCTCCCGGACAATATAAACACCCTTTTCACAAGCTCTGAGGATAACACAGTGCCACCGACGCGGCCCGCTCCCAAGGACTGTGGGCTCTCGATCTCCGTGACTGACATGAATAAGACATTTAAACGTGTTAACCCTCGCAAGTCTACCGGCCCAGATGGCATCCCTAGCCGCATCCTGAGAGCATGTGCAGACCAGCTGGCTGGAGTGCTTACGGACATATTCAATCTCCCTATACCAGTCTAGAAAGCAAAGGTAACTAAACTAAATGACTATCATCTCGTAGCACTCACTTCTGTCATCATGAAGTGCTTTGAGAGGCTAGTTAAGGATCATATCACCTTTACCTTACCTGACACCCTAGAGCCATAGTACCCTCCAAGGTCATCATTAAGCTCGGAGCCCTGGGTCTGAACTCCACCCTGTGCAACTGGGTCCTGGACTTCCTGACGGCCACCCCCAGGTGGTGAAGGTAGGAAACAACACCTCCACTTCGCTGATCCTCAACACAGGGGCCCCACAAGGGTGCATGCTCAGCCCCCTCCTGTACTCCCTGTTCACCCATGACTGCGTGGCCACGCATGCCTGAACTCAGTCATCGAGTTTGCAGACGACACATCAGTTGTAGACCTGATTACCAACAATGACGAGACAGCCTACAGGGAGGAGGTGAGGGCCCTAGCAGAGTTGTGCCATGAAAATAACCTTTCAACAAAATGAAGGAGCTGATCGTGGTCTTCAGGAAGCAGCAGAAAGAGCACATCCCTATCCACATCGACAGGATCGCATTGGAGAAGGTGAAAAGCTTAAAGTTCCTCTGCGTACACATCACTGACGATCTGAAATGGTTCAACCACACAGACAGTGTGGTGAAGAAGGCGCAACAGCGTCTCTTCAACCTCAGGAGGCTGAATAAATCCGGCTTGGCCCCTAAGACCCTCACCAAATTTTGAGAGCATCCTGTCAGGATGTATCAGTGCTTGGTACGGCAACTGCACTCCCCGCAACCACAGGGCTCTCCAGAGGGTGGTGCGGTCTGCCCAACGCATCACCAAGGGTATACTGCCTGCCCTCCAGGATTTTGTGTCCCGCCACCCACCACCCATCAACCCCTCTTTTACGCTACTGCTACTCTCTGTTCATCATGTATGCATAGTCACTTTAACCATATCTACATGTACATGCTACCTCAATCAGCCTGACTAACCTGTCTGTATGTAACCTCGCTACTGTTATAGCCTTACTACTGTATATAGCCTCTCTACTGTATATAGCCACGCTACTGTATATAGCCTCACTACTGTTATTTTTCACTGTCTTTGTACTGTTGTTTTTATTTCTTTACTAACCTATTGTTCACCTAATACTTTTTTTGCACTATTGGTTAGAGCCTGTAAGTAAGCATTTCATTCGGCGTATGACAAATAAACTTTGATTTGATTTGATCTTTGTTTTCTTACTTTTGTTTTGATTTCCTTTCTGATTTCCTTTCTTGAACACTGAACACTCCTTCATCCCGCCTCCTGTAATTATCCATTTTAGAACCACGAAGAAGAGTATTACGGATTACGGACTAGAATAGTATCTGCTGGATTACGGAGTAGAAGAGTATCTGCTGGATTACAGACTGGAGAAGTATCTGCTGGATTACGGAGTAGAAGAGTATCTGCTGGATTACAGACTGGAGAAGTATCTGCTGGATTATGGACTAGAAGAGTATCTGCTGGATTACGGACTAGAAGAGTATCTGCTGGATTACGGACTAGAAGAGTATGTGCTGGATTACGGACTAGAAGAGTATCTGCTGGATTACAGACTGGAAGAGTATCTGCTGGATTATGGACTAGAAGAGTATCTGCTGGATTACAGACGGGAAGAGTATCTGCTGGATTACGGACTAGAAGAGTATCTGCTGGATTACAGACGGGAAGAGTATCTGCTGGATTATGGATGGGAAGAGTATCTGCTGGATTATGGACTAGAAGAGTATATGCTGGATAATGGACTAGAAGAGTATCTGCTGGATTACAGACTAGAAGAGTGTCTGCTGGATTACGGACTAGAAGAGTATCTGCTGGATTACGGACTAGAAGAGTATTTGCTGGATTACGAACTAGAAGAGTGTCTGCTGGTTTACGGACTAGAAGAGTATCTGCTGGATTACAGACTAGAAAAGTATCTGCTGGATAATGGACTAGAAGAGTATCTGCTGGATTACAGACTAGAAGAGTATCTGCTGGATTACAGACTGGAAGAGTATCTGCTGGATTACAGACTGGAAGAGTATCTGCTGGATTATGGACTAGAAGAGTATATGCTGGATTACGGACTAGAAGAGTATCTGCTGGATTACGGACTAGAAGAGTATCTGCTGGATTACAGACTGGAAGAGTATCTGCTGGATTATGGACTAGAAGAGTATCTGCTGGATTACGGACTAGAAGAGTATCTGCTGGATTACAGACTAGAAAGTATCTGCTGGATTATGGACTAGAAGAGTATGTGCTGGATTACGGACTAGAAGAGTATCTGATGGATTACAGACTAGAAGATTATCTGCTGGATTACGGATTAGAAGAGTATCTGCTGGATTACAGACTAGAAGAGTAGCTGCTGGATTACGGACTAGAATAGTATCTGCTGGATTACGGACTAGAAAAGTATCTGCTGGATTATGGACTAGAAGAGTATCTGCTGGATTACGGAGTAGAAGAGTATCTGCTGGATTACAGACTGGAAGAGTATCTGCTGGATTATGGACTAGAAGAGTATCTGCTGGATTACGGACTAGAAGAGTATCTGCTGGATTACGGACTAGAAAAGTATCTGCTGGATTATGGACTAGACGAGTATGTGCTGGATTACGGACTAGAAGAGTATCTGCTGGATTACGGACTAGAAGAGTATATGCTGGATTATGGACTAGAAGAGTATCTGCTGGATTACAGACTAGAAGAGTATCTGCTGGATTACGGATTAGAAGAGTATCTGCTGGATTACGGACTAGAATAGTGCCTGCTGGATTATGGACTAGAAGAGTATCTGCTGAATTACAGACTAGAAGAGTATCTGCTGGATTACGGACTAGAAGAGTATCTGCTGGATTACGGACTAGAAAAGTATCTGCTGGATTATGGACTAGAAGAGTATGTGCTGGATTACGGACTAGAAGAGTATCTACTGGATTATGGACTAGAAGAGTATCTGCTGGATTATGGACTAGAAGAGTATATGCTGGAGTACAGACTAGAAGAGTATCTGCTGGATTACGGACAAGAAGAGTATCTGCTGGATTACGGACTAGAAAATTATCTGCTGGATTATGGACTAGAAGAGTATCTGCTGGATTACGGACTAGAAGAGTATCTGCTGGATTACGGACTATATGGAAGACTTTGCACTAGCATGAAGTAGGTCTTAGTTTTTTATATATATTTTACATTAAACTGGGGTTCTGACAAACAGCCAGGCATGTGTTATAAAGGGCCCAGATGTGTTTTGGGGCGAACTTCGCCTTTAATTAAAGACAAAAAATCTAATCAATGCCTCTGAAATATGAGAGGGGACATTGGACAAAATGCAATCCTCAATACCGCTTTTGTTGAAATACGGCAGGAGCGTGTACAAGGCCTAGGGGCAGGTGAAGAATAGAAAACTTCATATCCACTGAGATTGAAGGAAACAATGAGAGGTCAAAGAGGAGGAAGTGGTAGTGGAAAGATTATGAGAGTTGTATTTACTCTCCTTGCCTTATCTAAACCTAAGAAAATACAAAGTTTATGGTATGACCATACTTTTACCTCAACGGCGCATTTGGTGCTTGTTTTTCTGCTTCCAAGTAGATTAGCTACCTTTTTACCTATCTAACTATCTACCGATCTAACTATCTACCTATTTACCTATCTAACTATCTACCTATTTACCTATCTAACTATCTATCTATTTACTTCAAATCCATATTTATTTTAGTAACATTTTATTATATTTCCAGATTGGAATGAATTCCTTAAAGTGCTTTAGAGTGAATATACCTGTCATGTTTCTCTCTGGTGGGATTCGAAAGTTGCTGTGAATCTTGCAAAGCATCTATTTCACTGCAGACATGTCTCCACACTCCTCCACTTTAAATGTAAATCTAATTGCATATATTCACTTCCACCCTTAGGAGGTAGAGAGAGAGAGAGAGAGAGAGAGAGAGAGAGAGAGAGAGAGAGAGAGAGAGAGAGAGAGAGAGAGAGAGAGAGAGAGAGAGAGAGAGAGAGAGAGAGAGAGAGTTGTTCACATGAATTTGATATATTACCATTGTTGTCAAATCAGTAAAGTCAGACAACTACAGCAATTAGAAACAGCAAGATGAAACATATCTACAAATCACAAATTGGATTTATGTCAGTGTGAACAAGCTGCAATGCGGTGATTTTGACTTGCCTCTGAGCATGGTCTTACGGTGATAATAGTTTGTTTGTTTGAGGTTCAACATTCTTATTGACTTAGACTGAAGTTTGGAAATGTTACAAAAAGTATAACTTTGTTTCTGTTATGATCTGTCACTTCAATCACATATGAAAGCTGGGATTGACTGGGAGAGGATTAGGAAAGACTTTTAAAACGGATAACTTGTAACGGCCCTATGTGTAGCTGGTGTAGAGAGTCAGGCGCAGGACAGCAGATATGCGTAATCAAAGTCTTTACTCAAAAAGACAAATATACAAAGTAAATCACGAGCCCACAAAGACGGACTAAATTACAACAAACAATCACTCACAAATACAACATGGGGAACAGAGGGTTAAATAATAAACAAGTGATTGGTTGAGTGAACCCAGGTATGTAAGACAAAGAAAGAACAAATGGAAAATGAAATGGATCGGCGGCGGCTAGAAAGCCGGTGACGTTGACCGCAGAACGCTGCCCGAACAAGGAGAGGGACTTCGGCGGAAGTCGTGACATAACTGCACAGACTGTTCTTCTTCTGGCTCCGTTTTCTCAGATGCCAGTAAATTAAAGTGGTTTTCTCTGTGGGGGTGATAGAGAAAATATTTGCATTGGCAAAATGATAAGGTGATGGGAGAAATCAGTCCATTGATAGAACAGAGATTCTTTATGTTGAGAACGGCTGTTAGATACTGTAGATAGGCTGCATTTTCAGTCTTCATTGCAAAATAATAACATGTCGGAGGTCAGACTCCAGACCTGGGTTCAAATACTATTAAAAATCTTTCGACGTCCCGACTTCTTCCGAAGTTGGTCCCTCTCCTTGTTCGGGCGACGTTCGGCGGTCGACGTCACCAGTCTTCTAGCCATCGCCGATCCACCTTTCATTTTCCATTTGTTTTGTCTTGTCTCCCCACACCTGGTTCCAATCCCATCAATTACATGTTGCGTATTTAACCCTCTGTTCCCCACATGTCCTTGTCCGGTATTGTTGATTGTAAGAGTTTGTGCACGTTATGTGTGGCATGTGAAGGGTTTTGTCCCATTGTATTTATTTATTGTTTTTGTTCACGGTGATTTTATTATTAAACTGCACCGTTGTAACATAGTCTTTGCTCTCCTGCGCCTGACTTCTCTGCCGCCAGTACGCACACATTACATTCGAATAGTATTTGAACCCAGGTCTGGCAGGCAAACAGAAAACCCAAAGGAAGTATGGAGGGCTAGGATTCAGCTGAATGTCACTGTGTGAGTGGACATGATGACAAGACAACAGCCCCACTCATGCCTGGCTGGGCTTTCACTCTCACATAGTGATTCTGTCCATAGGCTGTAAATCACATAGAAGTGGGCAGTCTGACTCTATGCTAAGGAGAACATTTCATCCCCTCTCTAAACTAAGTAAATTCTCATTACAAAAAATAAAAAAAGACTCACAGTGTCACAGAGTTTGCCACAAAAGCTGTCTCATTTGAGGGCGGTCAAGTCATGATGTCGGAGGCCACTTTTCTTGCCAAGTCCCTGAGTAAATAATAAACATGATGAAAAGATGAGTTGGTTCTGTAGCCCTTTGCTTGTGTAAGTAAGATTGTGTTGATTACATCCTAGGTGTCTGCTGGGGTATTACGCCTGGCATTAAGAAAGCTGTTCAGATTCTCTGACTGCAACCCAAACGGCACCCTATTCCCTATGTAGAGCACTACTTTTGACCAGAGCCCTATTGGGTAGGCAATTAAGGAGCAGCCTAAGAAAGCAGTTCAGCGTTTTCTCTCCTCTATCGCCATATCTAGGCAGCCATGATTCATGAGAACCAAACCCTTCCTTGGTGGCAGACGGGAGGTAATAATGGAGGACAGCGACAACGCCAGGGTTCGCGGCCACAGAAAGCCCAAGGACAACCCCAAGTTTTTTTTGGGGGGGGGGGCACAAGGGGTGGCCGGTCGAGCAGAGGAGAGTGCCAGAGCCCGAATGGCAAACTCTGGAGGAGCGTGTCGTCAGACCACGCCCACAGAAAGATTTTTTTTAGGGGGGGTACATGGAGCTGGAAGAGCCAGAGACTGTCAGGGAAGCAATGGAGAAGTTGGGAGAGAGAGAGATGAGAGAGATGTTGTGCATGTGTGTTCTGCTCAACATTTGACCAGAAGATCCAGTTAGCAGTCTGGTGAAACCTGTGTCGGCTCCACGCATCTGGCCTCCAGGGCGCCTCCCCAGTTTGGTACGGCCTGTGCCTGTTCCTCGCATTCGCCCTGAAGAGCGTGTCACCAGTCCGGTGCAACCTGTGCCTGCCCCACGCATCAGGCCTCCAGTGCGCCTCCCCAGTCTGGTACGTCCTGTGCCTGCTCCTCACACTCACCCTGAAGTGCGTGTCCCCAGTCCAGTATGTCCTGTGCCTGCTCCTCGCCCTCACCCTGAAGTGCGTGTCCCCAGTCCGGTACGTCCTGTGCCTGCTCCTCGCACTCGCCCTGAAGTGCGTGTCCCAAGTCCGGGACGTCCTGTGCCTGGTCCTCACACTCACCCTGAAGTGCGTGTCCCCAGTCCAGTATGTCCTGTGCCTGCTCCTCGCCCTCACCCTGAAGTGCGTGTCCCCAGTCCGGTACGTCCTGTGCCTGCTCCTCGCACTCGCCCTGAAGTGCGTGTCCCAAGTCCGGGACGTCCTGTGCCTGGTCCTCGCACTCATCCTGAAGTGCGTGTCACTAGTCCGGTGCCACCTGTACCGGCTCAAGGCATCAGGCCTCCAGTGCGCCTCCCCAGTCCGGTACATCCTGTACCGGCTCCCCGCACTCACCCTGAAGTGCGTGTCCACCTGTACCGGCTCCACGCACTAGGCCTCCAGTGCGCATTCACAGTCCAGAGCTTCCGGCGACGGTTCACAGTCCAGAGCTTCCGGCGACGGTTCCCAGTCCAGAGCTTCTTGCGATGTTTCACAGTCCAGAGCGTCCGACGACGGTCCACAGTCCGGAACCTCCTGCGACGGTCAACGGTCCGGAACCTTCAGCGACGGTCAACGGTCCGGAACCTCCAGCGACGGTCAACGGTCCGGAACCTCCAGCGACGGTCAATGGTCCGGAACCTCCAGCGACGGTCAACGGTCCGGAACCTCCAGCGACGGTCAACGGTCCGGAACCTCCAGCGATGGTCAATGGTCCGGAGCTTCCAGGCAAGGCATCCAGTCCAGCTCCAAGGCCGGAGCCTTCTTCTGCGCCAGTGCCCAGTCCAGGCACGGCGTCCAGTCCAGCTCCAGAGCGGGAGCCTTCCTCTGCACCGGTGGCCAGTCCAGGCACGTGTCCAGTCCTGTTCCATGGCCGGAGCCTTCTTCTGCGCCGGTGCCCAGTCCAGGCACGGCGTCCAACCCAGCTCCATGGCCGGAGTCCTCCTTTGTGCCGATGCCCAGTCCAGGCACGGCGTTCAGCCCGGCGCGATGGCCGGATCCGGGGTCCGGGCGGGGGCTACGACCTGCACCGGAGCCGCCACCGACACTAATCACCCCCCCTAACCTCCCTATTTGGTTTCAGGTTTTGCGGCCGGAGTCCGCACCTTTGGGGGGGGTACTGTCACGCCCTGACCATAGAGAGCCCTTGGTTCTCTAAGGTGTAGTAGGTCAGGGCGTGACTAGGGGGTGATCTAGTATGTTTATTTCTATGTTGGTGCTAATATGGTTCCCAATTAGAGGCAGCTGTTTATCGTTGCCTCTGATTGGGGATCATATTTAGGTAGTTATTTCCCCACCTGTGATTTGTGGGATATTGATTGATTGTTAGTGTGTTTGGGCACTACGTCCTCACGGTCTTTGTAAGTTTTGTTATTTTGTTTTGTTAGTTTCACTTAAATAAATATGTGGAACTATACTCACATCTTAAAATTTTTGGGGGAATGAAAGTAATTTTTCTTCAAAAGTCTCAGTGTAAAAGCCTTGGTCCCGTCCTTTTGAAGAACGTGACAGTAGCAGGCAGTTTACTTTGGGCACGCTTTTCATCCGGACGTGAAAATACCGCCCCCTATCCCAGAGAGGTAAATGGGAATGTATATGGTTTTAAACTAATGCTCAACTCACAGTACTTAGGATAGGGTTTCAGACAGTGGCAACTGAGGGTGAGAGAGATGTTGACAGGGATTTTGTGAACAACTTGATACGTTGTTAGCTCGTGTTTTGTATGCTTGTGGAAAAATCCTAAAACCGAATTCTTATTTAGGATTCATGTGAGTGATCAAGACAGATTCTCTCACCCAAGCCTTTTTTGCCTTCATGCATTGCAGAGAGCTAGAAGTGTCCATTTTAACACCAGATCACACTCAGCACAGCAGCAGCCCAGACATACAGTAGAGGACAAGCTAACAGAACACTTCCTTCGAATTGTGTTATGCTAGCTAGACGCCTGTGGTACTTTTAATGAAACACTGTGATTGTTACCAACACAAACTAACTGTCAACCGTGTGAAATTCAAATGAAGCCAGATGTAGTTGAAAATGTCTCAGCCCCGAAACAGAAGAGAAATAGTCTGTAAAAGTACGAAGAAAAGTAAAAACATGTCCAACAGTTTGCTAAGAGCTGACAGCAAGCTGATAGATCTGCTGTTAGAACCAGTAAGACAGCTCTACCACTCTTGGGTAGCAGAATGACTTTGGCTTCCCTCCAGGACAAAAACTTTCCTCTAGGCTCAGTTTAAAGATATGACAGATAGGAGTGGCTATAGAGTCAGCTACCATCTTCAGTAGCTTTCCATCTAAGTTTTCAATGCCAGGAGATTTGTCGTCATTGATCGATAACAATAATTGTCCCACCTCTCCCACACTAACTTGACAAAATTCTAACTTGCAATGCTTTTCTTTCATTATTATTTTTTTATACATGAGTACGATGGCTCACTGTTTGTTGTTGGCATTTCCTGCCTAAGTTTGCCCACTTTGCCAATTAAATAATCATTAAAATAATTGGCAACATGAAATGGTTTTGTGATGAATTAGCCATCTGATTCGATGACAGATGGAGATTTTTATTTGATTTATTTTTATTTTACCTTTAACTATTTTAATGCCTTTCTTCCCATAATCCAAAGTAATTATATTATTGATCTTGACTTCATAACAAAGTTTCTTCTTTTTGTTGAGTTTGGTTGCATCATTTCTCAATTTGCAGTAAGTCAGCCAGTCAGATGTGTAGCCAGACTTATTAGCCAGTCCTTTTGCCTCATCTATTTCATCCATACAGTTTTTCAATTCCTCATCAATCCATTGAGCCTTAACAGTTCTGACAGTCAGTTTCTTAACAGGTGCATGTTTATCAATAATTGGAAGAAGCAATTTCACAATTTCATCAAGTGCAGCGTCTGGATGCTCCTTATTAATCACATCAGACCAACACATATTTTTAACATCATCCACATGAGTGACAACAAAGTATTTTGTATCATCCCTTGTACACAATTTTAGGACCAGCATTTGGAACATAGGCTTTCCTGGATTTAGCCACTATATTGGGATCACTGCATCCAATGGTTACAGATACAGCTTTAGAACAACGTTACTACATAAATTATTACATTATAGACATAAGATATTCTCTTAGCAACACCACTCCATAAGCATTCCTGTCCTTTCTATAGATGTTATACCCTTGTATTGCTAATGCGGTATCATCAAATGAATTATCTAAGTGAGTCTCAGAAATGGCTAATATACAGTATTTATGTTTTCTGATGTTAGCAAGTTATTGATTTCATGAACTTTATTTCTAAGGCTACATATATTCATATGGGCTATTTTCAGACCTTTCCTGGGAATCTTATCAATCATATCAAATGTATTTATAAAGTCCTTTTTACATCAGCAGATGTCACAAAGTCCTATACAGAAACCAGCCTAAAACACCAAACTGCAAGCAATGCAGATGCAGGTGGCTAGGAAAAACTCCCTAGAAAGGCAGGAACCTAGGAAGAAACCTAGAGAGGAACCAGGCTCTGAAGGTGGCCAGTCCTCTTCTGGCTGTGCCAGGTGGAGATTATAACAGTACAACGCAATTAAAGGCAGATTGTTCTCCAAGATGTTCAAACATTCAGTAAAAATGACGCCAGAGAGGAAGGCAGACGTTTTACGTGTCCCCAACCGATTTTTGTTTTTTGTTTGTTTATTTGCGTTGCTTTGTAACTTATTTTGTACTTATTTTGTACATAATGTTGCCGCTACCGTCTCTTATGACCGAAAATGACTTCTGGACATCAGGAATGTGATTACTCACCTGGATTAGCAGAATCATTTTTTTCCTTTAACAAGTCTGACGAGCCCGACGCGAATGATATACTGCTTTCTCGGGAACAGGCCCAGATCCCCGTGATTTGCGTGAAGAAGAGACAGAGAAAAGGGGCCAGAGGGCGGTCTGCCTTCTGAGAATTTGTAGGCGATTGAATAAACCCCCACTTCCTTCCATTCTGCTAGCAAACATGCAATTTTTGGAGAATAAAATCAATGACCTATGCGCAAGATTAAACTACCAACGGGACATTCAAAACTGTAATATCTTATGCTTCACGGAGTCATGGCTGAACGATGACACTATCAAAATACAGCTTGCTGGTTATACACTGTACCGGCAGGATAGAACAGCGGCGAGGGGCGAGGGGCGGCGGACTATGTATTTTTGTAAATAACAGCTGGTGCACGATATCTAAGGAAGTTTTGAGCTATTGCTCGCCTGAGGTAGAGTATCTCATGATAAGCTGTAACACCACAGTCAGAGGCTGGCACTAACACAGAGTTGAATGAGCTGTATTCCACCATAAGCAAACAAGAAAACACTCACCCAGAGGCGGCGCTCCTAGTAGCCGGGGACTTTGATGCAGGCAAACTTAAATCCGTTTTACCAAATTTCTATCAGCATGTTAAATGTGCAACCAGAGGGGAAAAAACTCTGGACCACCTTTACTCCACACACAGATACACATACAAAGCTCTCCCTCACCCTCCATTTGGCAAATCTGACCATAATTCTATTCTCCTAATTCCTGCTTACAAGCAAAAATTAAAGCAGGAAGCACCAGTGACTAGATCATTAAAAAGGTGGTCAGATGAAGCAGATGCTAAGCTACAGGACTGTTTTGCTAGCACAGACTGGAAAATGTTCTGGGATTCTTCTGATGGCATTGAGGAGTACACCACATCAGTCATTGGCTTCATCAATAAGTGCATCTGTCACGTCCTGACCATAGAAAGTCTTTATTTTCTATGGTAGAGTAGGTCAGGGCGTGAATAGGTGTTTAGTCTAGTTTATATTTTCTATGTGGGGTTCTAGTTTGTTTTTTCAATGTTGGTGTTTTAGTATGATTCCCAATTGGAGGCAGCTGGCTATCGTTGTCTCTAATTGGAGATCGTACTTAAGTAGCATTTTTCCACTTGTGTGTTATGGGATATTGCTTGTTTTGAGTTAGTGCACGTAGCATTCTCTGTAGTCACGGTTCGTTGTTAGTTTATTGTTTATTTGTTTTTGTCTATGCTTAGTTTCACTTTCTAATAAATTATGTGGAACTCAACATTCGCTGCGCCTTGGTCCGACCATCATTATTCCAACGAACATGACAGCATTGATGACGTCGTCCCCACAGTGACTGTACATACATACCCCAACCAGAAGCCATGGATTACAGGCAACATCTACACTGAGCTAAAGGCTAGGGCTGCCGCTGTCACGACTTCCGCCGAAGTCGGCCCCTCTCCCTGTTCGGGTGGCGTTCGGCGGTCGACGTCACCGGCTTTCTAGCCATCGCCGCTCCATTCTTCAATTATCCATTTTGTCTTTTTCCATTCACACCTGGTTTGCATTCCCCAATCACACCAATTGTATTTATTCCTCTGTTCCCCCTCATGTCTTTGTGTGAAATGATTTGTGTATTACGTCTTGTACGCACTAGGCTAAGCGTTTGTTATTTTCCGTGTGTTTTCACGAAGCTTAATTGTATTGCTATACATTTATGTTGTGTGACATTTGTGCGCGCTATACACTTTGCCTTGTTGGCTGGAGGAGGTTTTTGATGCAGCTGCGTCCATCTGTATATCTCTCCTGCCATAATAAAGTGTGCGCCTGTTCACAATTCTCTGCTCTCCTGCACCTGACTTCACCACCAGTACGCACACACCTGACAGCCACTTTCAAGGAGCGGGACTCTAACCCGAAAGCTTATAAGAAATCTCGCTATGCCCTCCGATGATCAATCAAACAGGCAAAGCGTAAATACAGGACTAAGATTGAATCGTACTACACCGGCACTGACGCTCGTTGGATGTGGCAGGGCTTGCAAACATTACAGACTACAAAGGGAAGCACAGCCGAGAGCTGCCCAGTGACAAGAGCCTACCAGATGAGCTAAACTACTTCTATGCTCGCTTCGAGGCAAATAACACTGAAACAGGCATGAGAGCACCAGCTGTTCTGGAAAACTGTGTGATCACGCTTTCTGCAACTGATGTGAGTAAGACCTTTAAACAGGTCAACATTCACAAGGCCGCAGGGCCAGATGGATTACCAGGACGTGTACTGCAAGCACGCGCTGACCAACTGGCAAGTGTCTTCACTGACATTTCCAACCTCTCCCTGTCCGGGTCTGTAATACCAACACGTTTTATTAAGCAGACTCCCATAGTTGCTGTGCCCAAGAACACTAACGTAACCTGCCTAAATGACTACAGACCCGTAGCACTCACGTCTGTAGCCATGAAGTGCTTTGAAAGGCTGGTCATGGCTCACATCAATAAGCTAAGGACTCTGGGACTAAACACCTCCCTCTGCAACTGGACTTCCTGACAGGCCGCTACCCAGGTAGGTAACAACACATCCGCCATGCTGATCCGCAACACAGGGGCCCCTCAGGGGTGCGTGCTCAGTCCAATCCTGTACTCCATGTTCACTCATTACTGCATGGCCAGGTACAACTCCAACACCATCATTAAGTTTGCCGATGACACAACAGTGGTAGGCCTAATCATCGACAACGACGAGACAGCCTATAGGGAGGAGGTCAGAGACCTGGCCATGTGGTGCCAGGACAACAACCTCTCCATCAACGTGATCAAGACAAAGGAGATGATTGTGGACTGCAGGAAAAAGAGGGCCGAGTACGCCCCCATTCTCATCGACGGGGCTGCAGTGGAGCAGGTTGTGAGCTTCAAGTTCCACATCACCAACAAACTAACATGGTCCAAGCATACCAAGACAGTCGTGAAAAGGGCACGACAAAACCTATTCCACCTCAGGAGACTGAAAAGATTTGGCATGGGTGCTCAGATCCTCAAAAGGTTCTACTGCTGCACCATTGAGAGCATCCTGACTGGTTGCATCACTGCCTGGTATGGCAACTGCTCTGCCTCTGACCGCAAGGCACTACAGAGGGTAATGTGAATGGTCCAGTACATCACTGGGTCCAAGCTTCCTGCCATCCAGGACCTCTACACAAGGCAGGGTGTCAGAGGAAGGCCCTAAACATTGTCAAAGACTCCAGCCACCCTAGTCATAGACTGTTCTCTCTGCTACCGCACGGCAAGCGGTACCGGAGCGCCAAGTCTAGGTCCAAGAGTCTTCTAAACAGCTTCTACCCCAAGCCATAAGACTCCTGAACACCAAATCAAATGGCTACCCAGACTATTCCCCCCATCCCCCCTCCCCCTCTTTTATACCGCTGCTACTCTCTGTTGTTATCATCTGTGCATAGTCACTTTAATAACTCTACCTATATATTACCTCAACTAACCGGAGCCTCCGTACATTGACTCCGTACTGATACCCCCCTGTAAATTGTTATTTTACTGCTGCTCTTTAATTACTTGTTACTTTTATTTCTTATTCTTTTCCATATTCTTAAATTGGATTGTTGTTTAGGGGCTCAAAAGTATGTATTTCACTGTAAGGTCTACCTACACCTGTTGTATTTGGCGCATGCGACAAATACAATTTGATTTGATTTGATTTGACATTCATCGATGACCAGCAGGGTCAAATAATAATCACAGTAGTTGTAGAGGGTGCAACAGGTCAGTACATCAGGAATAAATGTCACTTGGCTTTTCATAGCCGGGCATTCAGAGGACTGGGGTCAGCAAGGAGTCATCAGGCCAGGTAGTCCTGAGGCATGGTCCTAGGTCTCAGGTCCTCCGGGATTAGAGGGAGAGAGAGAGAATTAGAGGGAGCATACTTAAATTTACTCAGGACACCAGGTAAGACAGGAGAATTACACCAGATATAATAGACCGACCCTAGCCCCCCGGCACATAGACTATTGCAGCATAGATACTGGAGGCTGAGACAGGGGGGGTCAGGAGACGATACCCCCAGACAGGGCCAACAAATCAGGATATAACCCCACCCACTTTGCCAAAGCACAGCCCCCACACCACTATAGGGATATCAACAGACTACCAACCTACTACCCTGAGACAACGCTGGGTATAGCCTTGTCAGAGATAGACATAATATGGAAACGAGCAAACAAAGCAAGAGAAAAAAATATACATTCAGCCGTCCATTAATCAGTTGGTGTGTGTAAGTGTCTGTGTGTGCTGCGGGGTTGAAGCTACGAACCCATAGGCTTGGCTCTCTCATCCCTTCCAGGCTTTTGGGAGGGAGGGTGGATAATGAGCCTGTCATAGTGGATGTAAGCAACATCCCCACACTCTCTGACAGCTTTCATGGCTGGGATAAGTTATTTCCTCATCTGGAGCACAGATTCAGGATAGTCCTCGTTGAGCAAGATATACGTTCCTCCAGAACAGCTACCTTGTCCTTGAACCTCAGGAACTTGACCACTATCGGCCTGTCACCTGGGCTGGTGGTGGATTTTCCAGTCCTGTGTCTTCAGTCCCTCACTTTGTCTTCAGACTCCGTCCAGGTCTCATGTGGAGATTCTGCAATTCCGTCCACAACCATGTTGTTCCACCTTGGTTGTCCCTGGAGATAATCTGATGTCTCCGTCATTGTTATCATGGATTCACATACAGAACTGATGTCCTCTCTCAATGACTTACAGATTACTGTCATCTTGCTGTTCTCCTGTTTGAACTTATCGAGCTGACCCTGGGACAACTGCAAACTGTTCTTCAGGTCCTGTACATATCTGGTCAGGTCATAAAAAAAAATATTAGTTGACTCCACCAGTATTTGGACAAAACACTTGAAGCTATTTTCTTGTTGTTAAAATCACAGAGAAGATTGAAAACAACAACAACGTACAGCAGGGATCTAGACAGCCACAAGCCCGGGACAGTTCGCGGTCCAGCCACAATGGCTAACCGCATCGTGGGCTGCGTTCAAGCCCTCCAAAAACAAAACACTAGCTTGATAGGCAGCTATCTAGCAGCTCAGTCTGAAAGCTAGCTAGGCTAGCTGCTACGCCAAACTGCTCCTCAGACCCAGCCTTGGTCGGCAGGATCACTGGACAGATAGTAGCGCTCCCAGCAACTGATGCCAACCGCGTCGCGGGATTCAAACTCAAAAAGTAGCTAGCTAGTAACGAAACTTTTTCAATTGACTTTCAAAACTTTCCAATACATCAAACCTAGCTCGCCCTTGTTCCGCATGTTGTGTCTGTATATACAGTGTGGTGAATTCCTCTATAGGCTTTGTACATAAACAACCTCTGTACTGAAAATAACCTGCTCGGTCTCAAAGGACTGTGTCTCTCCATCCATGTTCAGTAATGATCTGTAGTCTAGTCTGTCGTCTCCATGGTTTGTTTGTTGGGTGCTGGTATTGTATACATTGTAGAGCTGCTAACACAGATACTTTACACTGAGTGCGCGGCACGCAAAGAGACAAACAAATGGTTTAAGGTCATCCCAGTGTCCTCTTAATGAGAGTCCCAAATGACACCTTATTCCCTATATAGTGCACTACTGTGGGCTCTGGTCAAACGTAGTGTGCTATAAAGGGAACCACTGGGCACACACTGGTTATATACTGGTAAAAAGTTTTAGAACACCTTCTCATTCAAGGGTTTTTCTTCATTTTTACTATTTTCCTATTGTAGAATAATAGTGAAGACATCAAAACTATGAAATAACACATATGGAATCATGTAGTAACCAAAAAGTGTTAAACAAATCCAAATATATTTTATATTTGAGATTCTTCAAATCGCTACCCTTTGCCTTGATGACAGCTTTGCACACATGGCACAAATGACACCCTATTCCCTATATAGTGCACTACTGTGGGCCCTGGTCAAATGTAGTGCACTATAAAGGGACTCAATGGTTGAATCAACGTTGTTCCATTTCATTTTCAATTCAACGTGGACGTTATGGGGTGGGGGGGGTGGGGGGGTGGATAGAGTGTCATTTGAGACGGAGCCTTGGATATACACTGCTCAAAAAAATAAAGGGAACACTTAAACAACACAATGTAACTCCAAGTCAATCACACTTCTGTGAAATCAAACTGTCCACTTAGGATGCAACACTGATTGACAATACATTTCACATGCTGTTGTGCAAATGGAATAGACAACAGGTGGAAATTATAGTCAATTAGCAAGACATCCCCAATAAAGGAGTGGTTCTGCAGGTGGGGACCACAGACCACTTCTCAGTTCCTATGCTTCCTGGCTAATGTTTTGGTCACTTTTGAATGCTGCCGGTGCTTTCACTCTAGTGGTAGCATGAGACGGAGTCTACAACCCACACAAGTGGCTCAGGTAGTGCAGCTCCTCCAGGATGGCACATCAATGCGAGCTGTGGCAAGAAGGTTTGCTCTGGACACTACGCTGTCTGTCAGCGTAGTGTCCAGAGCATGGAGGCGCTACCAGGTACAGGCCAGTACATCAGGAGATGTGGAGGAGGCTGTAGGAGGGCAACAACCCAGCAGTAGGACCGCTACCTCCGCCTTTGTGCAAGGAGGAGCAGGAGGAGCACTGCCAGAGCCCTGCAAAATGACCTCCAACAGGCCACAAATGTGCATGTGTCTGCTCAAACGGTCAGAAACAGACTCCATGAGGGTGGTATGAGGGCCCGACGTCCACAGGTGGGGGTTGTGCTTACAGCCCAACACCGTGCAGGACGTTTGGCATTTGCCAGAGAACACCAAGATTGGCAAATTTGCCACTGTTGCCCTGTGCTCTTCACAGATGAAAGCAGGTTCACACTGAGCACATGTGACAGTCGTGACAGAGTCTGGAGATGCCGTGGAGAACGTTCTGCTGCCTGCAACATCCTCCAGCATGACCGGTTTGGCGGTGGGTCAGTCATGGTGAGGGGTGGCATTTCTTTGGGGGGCCGTACAGCCCTCCATGTGCTCGCCAGAGGTTGCCTGACTGCCATAAGGTACCGAGATGAGATCCTCAGACCCCTTGTGAGACCATATGCTGGTGCGGTTGGCCCTGGGTTCCTCCTAATGCAAGACAATGCTAGACCTCATGTGGCTGGAGTGTGTCAGCAGTTCCTGCAAGAGGAAGGCATTGATGCTATGGACTGGCCCGCCAGTTCCCCAGACCTGAATCCAATTGAGCACATCTGGGACATCATGTCTCGCTCCATCCACCAACGCCACATTGCACCACAGGCTGTCCAGGAGTTGGCGGATGCTTTAGTCCAGGTCTGGGAGGAGATCCCTCAGGAGACCATCCGCCACCTCATCAGGAGCATGCCCAGGCGTTGTAGGGAGGTCATACAGGCACGTGGAGGCCACGCACACTACTGAGCCTCATTTTGACTTGTTTTAAGGACATTACATCAAAGTTGGATCAGCCTGTAGTGTGGTTTTCCACTTTAATTTTGAGTGTGACTCCAAATCCAGACCTCCATGGGTTGATAAATTGGATTTTCATTGATTATTTTTGTGTGATTTTGTTGTCAGCACATTCAACTATGTAAAGAAAAAAGTATTTAATAAGATTATTTCATTCATTCAGATCTAGGATGTGTTATTTTAGTGTTCCCTTAATTTTTTTGAGCAGTGTATGTTGCATAAAGCTGCCCTGTAAGCAAAGGGGGAGCTATTGATTTCTCTGTCTAATTACCCAAGAAAACAAAACCAACTGGTACACTATCAACTTGGTTCTTCCGTCACCATCGATTTTGGAGGGGAGCAACTTGGAGTAGCACGCCCTGTTCAATTCTGCTTTCATTGAACCACAATCTCAAAGTTCATATGAAGCCACCCGCATCAGTTGCGCACACGTGAGCATGTGAGCACGTGAGCGCACACACACACACAAGGAACAAGGAACAGCATGTTATGTCCTTACCAATCAAAAAACGACCTTCCTGTAGCTGTGATGCAGCTGTCCCTATAGAAACAGTACCCTGGATATGTTGGCCTATTGTGTTTATTAATAATGTCATAAAAGGGCTCTTGAAATTACATTTTTATAGATTGGCCCTGACTGCAGATAACACATAACATTTGAAGTATGATGACAACCATCTGAAGTATGACGCACACACACGCACACAAGCACACACAAATGCATTATAGCAAAGCACAAAAGTGGATGAGTGGGCTGATGGAAAAGTTTTGGATGATTATTTTAAGATTTTACGGTATTGACTTTTTTCTGATGACAAGAAGCAGAGAAGTAGAACGGTTTCACATTACATACTATGTGTTTTTCATACATCTGACGATAAAGATAAATATATTTCCAAAGACTGCACTTTGTTCAATTAGTCCTAAAATGGTTGAACTTCAAGCCGTGACATTTAGACCCAGCGAGGCTGCATAACATAACCCTTTAGAATACTTTAGTGGGTAGACAGCAATCCAAATCTTCATTATCTCCATGCAACTATTATTTCAGCTAGCTTTTCAAGGACACACTAAATGGACCATGGACGGACAAAGTACACATCAGACGTTTTCTCCTGAAAGATGGACTATCAAAAAAGCTCACTTTCTGTTTCCTGATTATTCGTTCATCCACCTGAGTGAAGGAGAGAGAAGCAGGGGAAATAGAAGAAGTGAGGGACAGAGCGAGAGAAAATAATGACCCATTATTCAGACGTTTGTTTGATGCACACAGACCCTCTCTCTATCTCTCGCCCTATCCTCCCCCTCTCTATCCCCCCTCTCTCTCTCCACAGGATTTCGCTGGGATTTTTTGTGATATTTGCGAGCAACAAATGCTTGATTTTGCTGCGGCAATCGGACATTTGGCAATATGCAATGATTTTGTCCATAATATGAGGGGAATTGTTGATTTTGCAATCGCGGAATCCTGGAGGGACTGCCGCTTTGATCTCAGATGACAAGCAGCAGCAGATCCAAAAGCTTGGTCAGTGATACCACCTCCCTGTAAAAAAGTCATTATTTCTTCCAATGCAGATTCTCCATTAGCTCTGTCCCTCTCTGTCTGTCCCTCTCTGTCTGTCCCTCTCTGTCTGTCCCTCTCTGTCTGTCCCTCTCTGTCTGTCCCTCTCTGTCTGTCCCTCTCTGTCTGTCCCTCTCTGTCTGTCCCTCTCTGTCTGTCCCTCTCTGTCTGTCCCTCTCTGTCTGTCCCTCTCTCTCTCCCATTTTTATTAGTGTCACTCTTTATAATAAAACACGAACGGAAATGGAATTTAATTTCAAAACAGCAGGACCATAATAATAATCTTACTTCGAAAACTAACATTATCAAAATTAGTTTCCTTTTTATAATCGATTACGGGTGTGAAATCAGATTTTTTTCTTCATAATTCCCCATGGTTAACAAATCAATAAATAGGTGGTAAGCATGTATTAATAGATAAATAGGACCAAACACACTGGCTAATGCACCAGTCAGAAGGCCCTGTTCGATTCCATTAGTTACTCCAATAGAACAGGCAGTATGAAGAGAGTATGAACTAAGGCTTGACCAAATCTGTACTTTCAATTGTATTGGTCTTTTTTTTATTTATAATGGGCTGGAGCTCTTTGGTGACCTTAATGACTGTTTGTTGACATTACTGACTGTGTCTGTTCTGTTTGTTGACGTTATTGACTGTGTTTGTTGTGCATTAACTTCAGATGAAGTAGGAGGCAAAAGAGCAGCCCACCAACAGACCTATCCCAGGTCAGCCACTTCTACCTCTGTCTGATATCTCTCTCTCTCTCTCTCTCTCTCTCTCTCTCTCTCTCTCTCTCTCTCTCTCTCTCTCTCTCTCTCTCTCTCTCTCTCTCCCTCTCCCTCTCCCTCTCCCTCTCCCTCTCCCTCTCCCCCCAGGAAGAATAATAGGGATTTAGATTTCCTGCGTTCCAAAAAGCCAGCTTGGCACAAATGGGGAATGGACTCAACTCCAATGAGAGTCAACATTAAGCATCTCTGGGCCCCGCTGCTTCTCTGCAGCACAGGAGATGTAAAAGCTAGGACGTAATCAAATGTATCTTTGTTTGCTTCCTAAATGGCACCCTATTCCCTATATAGCGCCCTACTTTTGACCAGAGTACTATATAGGGAATAGGGTGCCATTTGGGACACAACCTTTATGTGCCAACCAGGGCCATGGGAAACCAAGACGCAGGGCTGTAACAATTCATCATTTTTGTATTCGGGCATAATGACATTGTACTAGAAATATCAATGTAGATTTCAGGTTATGGCTATATTTAAAATTCTGTCTCTGTCCTCATCAAATTAAATAAAAGAACACTGGATTGGCAGGTTTGACTTGTGATATAACAGCAACTAGTAGTAAGAAAGGTTGTTGTATTCACTCCTGTAAATCATTTGGCCACAACAGGCAACAAATATACACCTGCTTGCTTTTGGTTTAATTAAAGGTTACAAGTAAGTAATTACACAATGCTTGGCACTCAATTTTATGGTGTTCATACTGTCAAGTAAAAGGTTAGTGTGTGTGTGCACTTGTGACTGCATGTGTGTCTGTGCGCATTCTTCTGTGTGTATGTGCGTATGTGCATGTTTGTGTGTGTGTGTCTGTCCTTCTCAGGTACAGAATGACAAGGGCATTTTCCTCAACTACTCAGTCAAACAGAGTAATAGGATGAACAGCTTACATTCAGCCTATGGCAGCATTTCTAGAGATTGAAGAGAGAATCTGAGTACCCCCCTGTAGAAAGGACCTTGTACAGTATGTACTACTTGAGAAATACTTGAGTACTACATGAGAATACTGTCTTCCTCATGTCATAATGCATTGCCATTGGTTACTCCACATTGTTGTTTTGTTAATGTCTATTTCGAGGAGAAGGTTGACATGAAATATGAAATAAAACTGTTTTTCTCTGCCATTTTCCTCAACTACCTTAATTTCCTTACTTCCTTTACAAAATTAATGTTTTTTTTGTCATGAAATAAAATGTGTAAAAGTCTGAGTAAGATTGGGAGTTTTTTGGAGCTTCCTGTCTCCCAGAATCACAGCTGTGCCTGTTGCTTTCTCATCCTCACATGACTCATACCTGACGCGTAGTGGAATGCTGGCACCCAACGGCGGAGCTTAGAGCTTTTCAGTCTTCTTCAATCTCTCACAGGAGCAATGACAGAAAGTTCAAAATACTCAACCTTAGAAGCCATTTACGATTTTCAGTCTGAATATGTCTGGGCACCCTTTTTGTCTGAAATAAATTATAGAATTTTTTGTTATTGTGTTTTACGCAATTGTGAGGAAATGTTTTGTCTATGTTATTGGTTGTGAAGGAGGGTTCATTCTGTTGCTTTCTCAATCATGAGATCTTTGTGCATAACTCGTTTTTTGGTTCACGTCTTTTATCCAGCCTTATGTTGAGGAGTGGTTGCAAGTCAGCAGCAGCAACTTTTGGCAAAATGTAGAGATATACACAACTGCTTTGATTTTGCACTATCCCTCTCTCTCTCACACACACATACACACACAAACACACACACAAGCACACAGAGACATGCACACACACACACACAGTGGAAAAATGACCAACAATCAAAGCGTTAGAACCCCTCTGTTCTGTGTTATTTGTATATCAGCGGGATAGAATGCATCCTTTTCAATTTCTCAACATACTGCTTTGTCAAATTCTTATGAAAGGTAATTTGATTGTGTTTTCTCACCCATTCCCGACCATGACTTGGAAGAATTGAAATAGCTCAAAAGCATAGTGTGTCCTGATGGCACATCCTCAACCATCGTCTCTCTTCACTCGTTCTCTCATTACAATTTCATGCCATGACGTTAACATTCTGTTTTTTTCTCCATCGATTGCAGACCATGGATGGTGCTCCCTACCTCCCCCTCTTTTTAACCTTTATTTTGACAGGGAGGGATGCTGAGACCAAGGTCTCCTTTACATATGAGCCTTGTATACACATCAATACACATTAATATACACTATAAACATCAATATACACATCAATGCACAGCAATATACACTATACACATCAATATACACTATAAACATCGATATAAACATCAATACACAGGAATATACACTATAAAAATTGATATAAACATAAATACACATCAATATACACTATAAACATCAATATAAACATCAATATAAACATCAATATACATCAATATGCACTATAAACATCAATATAAACATGTATATACATCAATATGCACTATAAACATCGATATAAACATCAATATACATCAATATACAATATAAACATCAATATACAATATAAACATCGATATAAACATCAATATAGATCAATATAAGCATCAATATACACTATAAACATCAATATAAGCATCAATATACACTATAAACATCAATATAAGCATCAATATACACTATAAAGATCAATAGGAGGCTCCGGGCTGAGGAGCGTCGCCGGAGGCTCCGGGCTGAGGAGCGTCGCCGGAGGCTCCGGGCTGAGGAGCGGAGGGCGCACTGGGGGACGAGTGCGCGGAGCCGGCACCGGACGTACTGGGCCATGGAGGCTTACTGGAGGTCTTTAGTTTGCGGCTAGCACAACCCGTCCTGGCTCAATGCTGACGCTAGCCCGGCAAGGGCGGAGTGCCGGCACAGGACGAACTGGGCTGTGCTGGGGAATGCGGGGTATCGTGCGTGGAGCAGGCGTAGGATATATTGGGCCGAGGAGCCGCACTGGAGGTCAGATACGTTGAGCCGGCGCATTTTTACCTGGCTGCCAGCTAACTGTCGCACAACAACGTTGAGGAGCCTGTATCGACCGCCCCGGGCTGTGAGTGCGTATGGGCGACATAGTGCGCATTACTCCATACTGCATAGCTCTTCCCTCTGTGCGTCTCCCTCTGTGCTTCCCTGTAGCTCAGTTGGTAGAGCATGGTGTTTGCAACGCCAGGGTTGTGGGTTTGATTCCCACGGGGGCCAGCACAGAAAAAAAAATGTATGAAATTGTATGAAATGTATGCATTCACTACTGTAAGTCGCTCTGGATAAGAGCGTCTGCTAAATGACTAAAATGTAAAAAAAATGCTCCGTCGTGCCCTTTCCGTCAGTCCCTCTCTCCGGAATCTAGCATCGTAATCTGCTTTTGATTCCCCGACTGGCTCTGGTTTACTCCATGGCTCCCTCCGAAATGCCCGGGAAGTTAGGTCAGGGTTCCCCCCTGACCTAGCCAAACTCCCCTTATGCCCCCCCAAAAGAAAATTGGGGGCTGCCTCTTCACCTCCTCAATTGGAGGATACAACGCCTCGTAATACCGTCGTTCCCTCTTAGCTTCTTCCAGTTCCTCCTTCAGGCGCTGGTACTCCCCAGCCTGGCTCCATGGTCCCTTTCCATCAAGGATCTCCTCCCACGTCCATGACTCCAGGTACCTCCTCTCACGCTGCTTGGTCCTTTTATGGTGGGTAGTTCTGTCACAGGGGTCATGGAATGGAGACCAAGACGCAGCGTGGATAGTGCTCATTCTTAATTCTTTAATGAAGACACTACAACAGCAAAACAAGAAAACGGCCAACAACAGTCCCGTCAGGTACTACGACTAAAATGAAAAACTACCCACAACCCCAAAGGAAAAACAGGCTGCTCACCTCTGGCCTGCTCGCCTCCCTACCTCTGAGGAAGCACAGTTCCCGCTCAGCCCAGTCAAAACTGTTCGCTGCTCTGGCACCCCAATGGTGGAACAAGCTCCCTCACGACGCCAGGACAGCGGAGTCAATCACCACCTTCCGGAGACACCTGAAACCCCACCTCTTTAAGGAATACCTGGGATAGGATAAAGTAATCCTTCTAACCCCCCCCCCCAAAAAAAAAGATATAGATGTACTATTGTAAAGTGGTTGTTCCACTGGATATCATAAGGTGAATGCACCAATTTGTAAGTCGCTCTGGATAAGAGCGTCTGCTAAATGACTTAAATGTAAATGTAAAGTATGGCTTCCAATCAGAGACAACGAAAGACACCTGCCTCTGATTGGAAACCATACCCGGCCGAACATGAAAACCAACACATAGAAATAGATAACTAGAACAAACCCACATAGAAACAGAAAACCCAAAATACATACAAAACAAACTCCCCTGCCATGCCCTGACCATTCTACTATGGCAAATGACCTCTTTCACTGGTCAGGACGTGACAAATAGACATCCAAATACACTATAAACATCAACACATATCAATATACACTATAAACATCAATATACACATCAATATACACTATAAACATCAATATACATCAATTTAAACTTTAAAATCTATATAACCGTCAATATAAACATCAATATACATCAATATACACATCAATATACATATCAATACACATCAAAATAAACATCAATATAAACATCAATACATCCACCTCTTTCCCTTCTCTCCCTCCACCTCTCTCCCTTCTCTCCCTCCACCTCTTTCCCTTCTCTCCCTCCACCTCTCTCCCTTCTCTCCCTCCACCTCTCTCCCATCTCTCCCTCCACCTCTCTCCCATCTCTCCCTCCATCTCTCTCCCATCTCTCCCTCCATCTCTCTCCCTTCTCTCCCTCCATCTCTCTCCCTTCTCTCCCTCCACCTCTCTCCCTTCTCTCCCTCCATCACTCTCCCATCTCTCCCTCCATCTCTCTCCCATCTCTCCCTCCATCTCTCTCCCTTCTCTCCCTCCATCTCTCTCCCTTCTCTCCCTCCACCTCTCTCCCTTCTCTCCCTCCACCTCTCTCCCATCTCTCCCTCCACCTCTCTCCCTTCTCTCCCTTCACCTCTCTCCCATCTCTCCCTCCACCTCTCTCCCTTCACTCCATCTCTCTCTATTCTCTACCTCCACCTCTTTCCCTTCTCTCCCTCCACCTCTCTCCCATCTCTCCCTCCACCTCTCTCCCTTCTCTCCCTCCAGCTATGACTACAATTCACCCTGGATCAACATTGAGCCTCCTCTCATATGTCTGTGAAATTGAAAGAGTTGATCAATACAGTAGCTAGCTGACTTTAACAGACAGACACTACTGTTCAACAGTTTGGGGTCACTTAGAAATGTCCTTGTTTTTGAAAGAAAAGCACATTTTCTGTCCATTAAAATAACATTAAATTGATCAGAAATACAGTGTACTGTCAAACATGTGCGTACTGGTGGTGAAGTCAGGTGCAGGTGAGCAGAGAACTGTGAACAGGCGCACACTTTATTTCGTCAGGAGAGATATACAGATGGACGCAGCTGCATCAAAAAAACCTCCAACCAACAAGGCAAAGTGTAAAACGCGCAAAAACAGTCACAACCATCAAATGTATACAAACAGGCTTTGTGAAAATAACACGAGAGAAAACGCACACAAGCCTAGTGCGTACAAAAACACGTATCACACAAACAATCTTACACAAAGACATGAGGGGGGAACAGAGGAATAAATACATGTAGATTGATTGGGGAATGAAAACCAGGTGTGCAGGGAACAAGCCAAACAAATGGATACATGAAAAATGGAGCGGCGATGGCTAGAAAGCTGGTGACGTTGAAGTCGTGACATGTAGACATTGTTAATGTTGTAAATGACTGATGTAGCTGGAAACAGCTGAAACACAAAAAAATTGCTTTTCTTTCAAAACAAAGACATTTCGAAGTGACCCCAAACTTTTGAACGGTAGTGTATATTGACAGGAGACTGCAGCTGTCCAGAGTATGACAGACTGCACAATGGGGAAGAAATATAAGCCATAATATCGAGATGGACGCAAGCGCTCCAGCTATAAATGTATTTTTCTCATTTTTAATGAGTACCTGAATACATAAGTCAAAAACCGTACTTGTATAGTAACACTCAACCTAATTGCTGACGCACATAACACTAAGAGAGACTGGCTGGCTGATGGAAGACACTACCTGTACAGTTAGTTAAACAGTTACATTTTCACATCAATATTACAGTAATGCAACATCCATGTAAATGTACCAAGAGTTAATTTGCACCTGTAGTCCCTGGGCGGGTAAAGGCAATTATACAGCCACAATGCAAGTACAAATACTCACTAAAAACAATACAAATACATTGCAATCCAATTATAACAGCAATAACCTTTTAGAAATTCTATTTATTTATCTAGGCAAGTCAATTAGGTCAATTAAGAACAAATTCTTATTTTGAATGACAGCAGTGGGTTAACTGCCTTGTTCAGATCTTTACCTTGTCAGCATAGGGATTTGATCTTGCAACATTTCGGTTACTAGTCCAATGCTCTAACCACTAGGCTACCTACCACCCCCACCATATGCCAGTACAGTAAAGATCTTACTGAAAGGGCTGATTGTCTGAGTTTACTGTGTCGGAAAGGGACAACACAATCTCCTCTAGTTACTGCCCTTTTTATCCTGGAGGTGCGTTCCTTCAGCATGATATACTGGTATAGAGGTGGAGGAGCCATGCAGAATCTGAAAGACAAGGCTTGCATCTACATACTGCTTAATTAAAGATGTCCAGACTTGAATAAATTGTGTTTGTGAATGATTTGACAATGGTGGTAACTGTTTGGTTTGTTATCAAAAATCGTAAGTGTTTGTTTGTAGAGTGATTTAATTGGTTTGAGAATGGTGGCTCCTGCTTGTAAGGCAATAACTCAGACGTGAGATCATTGCGTGCATATACTTATGCAAATAAATATTTATGTTTATTTTCAATACATTTGCAAAAATGTCTATAAACATGTTTTCACTTTGTCATTATTGGGTGTAAATGGGTACGAAAAAAATGTACATTGAATCCATTGTAAATTCATGCTGTAACACAACAACATGTGGAATAAGTCAAGGGGCATGAATACTTTCTGAAGGCGCTGTATGTATACTGAACAAAAACATAAAAGCAACATTTAAAGTGTTGGTCCCATGTTTCATGAGCTGAAATAAAAAATCCCAGAAATGTTCAGTATGCCAAAAAGCTTATTTCTCTAAAATGTTTTGTGAACAAATATGTTCACATCGCTGTTAGTGAGCATTTCTCCTTTGCCACAATAGTCCATCCACCTGACAGGTGTGGCATATCAATAAGCTGATTAAACAGCATAATCATTACAAAGGTGCACCTTGTGCTGGGGACAATAAAAGGCCACTCTAAAATGTACCGTTTTGTCACACAACACAATGCATGCCGACTGCAGGAATGTCCACCAGAGCTGTTGTCAGAGAACTGAATGTTAATTTCTCTACCAAAGCTCTACCATAATGTCATTTTAGAGAATTTTGTAGTATGTCCAACCAGCCTCACAACCACAGACCACATGTAACCTCCACATCTGGCTTCTTCTGAGACCAGCCACCCGGATAGCTGATGAAACGGAGGAGGATTTCTGTCTTTAATAAAGCCCTTTTGTGGGGAAAACCTCATTCTGATTGGTTCGGCCTGGCTCCCCAGTGGGTGGGCCTGGCTCCCAAGTGAGTGCACCTATGCCCTCACAGGTCCACCCATGGCAGCACCCCTGCCCAGTCTTGTGATATCCATAGATTAGTACCTAATTAATTTATTTCCATTGACTGATATATTTCTATGAACTGAAACTCAGTCAAATCTTAGAAATTGTTGCATGTGCGTTTATATTTTTGTTCAGTATATAGTTTGGCAGGCTCCATAAGAAGATAAGGTATCATAAACCTACAGTTGGATAGCCCAAACTTGACAGTGGTAACCACCTTCTTCAGCTGTTTCTCCCCATTGATAAGAACAGATCGTTGGGAAGAGTCAATGGTTTTCTTAGAGAATAACATACAAACAGTCTTGTCAATATTTAAATGTAGGCATGAAGAGAATTATACACAAAGCATTCAACATTCATGCCTCTTATGAGTGCTATCTGGTTACATGAGACATTACTAACCTATAATGCAAATGTATTAGCCTGGTGGAATGAGCCTGATCGCTGTGCATATTGTTCTTAGAAACTGTTTGATAGGAGGCCATTTCATTGGAGAGATCTACTCTCCTCTGGTGATTATGACCTCTAGACATGGCCTTCAGGGGCACATCAACACAACCCTCACTGCCATTACCTGTCCCTTTCACAATAATGCTTTTATAGATGCTTTATGTCAATGGGCTAACTATTAATTTTGTCTGGAGAAAGAGAGAGAGAGAAAGAGAAAGTGAGTGAATGAGGTTTTAGAGAGTGGTATATTCTGTGAGACTGACCTCGAGGGGTAGCGCTTGGATCAACAGAGAGAGACGTTGCCAGCGGAGCAGTCACCAAGGGGGATATAGCTAGATACAAACCCATAGCCCAAATCACAGTGGGGAATCAATTGCTATGTTGGATTTGACCATGTTTGTCCTTAGGAAAATCATTAGGACAAGAAAAAAGGCTGCTTAAAAGGAGTGGAATAATCACTCACGGTCCTCTTAGGAACTATATCCCTGGCAAATCCCTGACCCATCTTTCATGGGCTTTGACTATTTTTGACTATCTTTGACTAAAGCTATTTTGGACCACTTCATTTCAAGAAAGAAAGAAAGAAAGAAAGAAAGAAAGAAAGAAAGAAAGAAAGAAAGAAAGAAAGAGAGAGAGAAGAAAAGAGTTACAGCAGTTTTGTGCTTATGTTTTTTTTACACCTGAATTCCATTAACGATCTTCCCGTCCGACATTTCCTACCGTGCTGTACGATATAAGAGGTTGATAATGGAGTAAAAGGAGAAGCACATACCCATGTCTTGAAGTCAGCCATTGACCATTCCCATTTTTTACACCAGTGAAAGATACTTAGAGCCCTAAGTAAGTCCCAAGTGGCACCCTATTCCCTATTATAGTGCACTAATTTTGACCTGGGCCAATAGGACTTTAGTGCACTACTTTTGACCTGTCCCAATAGGACTGTAGTGCACTACTTTTGACCTGGGCCAACGGGGAGTAGGGTGCCATTTGGGACCAAGAGTATCTCAATTCAAGCTGCTATGATGGACAGGAACAACTGATCTGGGAGCAGTTAAATAACAAACGGGAGGCAACGTCTGTTCTCTTTACAACTTTATCTTCTGGTTTTAAAAGAGACCAAATAACAGAGAAAAGAGAATGTTGCCTTGACATCTTTCGGCAGCTTCATTGTTTCTAGCCACTACATGATAAGAGAACAACAACTCACTTTGGGCAACGGCTGTTATGTTTTCAGGTAAATATGGATACCTGCAGATCCACTCAATGCTGAATACCCCATGGGACCACTGGGATATGCTTAAATTACAACGAAAATAGGAGAGAGAACATGTTTAATTCTTCATTTGTTTTGATGTCAATTTGTCTCATTCGTTCGGTATGGAACAATCAGAATGACTGATTAGAGATGGGAACAGATGTTGCTATAGGAACTAGTTTTGATTAACTTCTGAATCTAATATCGCCATTTTGTTTGTGTTAAAGTCTTCAGTCACTGCAGTCTCTCACTTGGTCTTTTATCAGGAGGATTGTTGACATCATACTCCCCTCACTTCAACCCAGTGATCAAGCCCTGCTGCTGCTAATCCTTTCTGTCTGTCAGGCAAAGCAAAGCCATGTTCTCGCTCACCGTTCCGCATTAGAGATCCATTTGCACCCGCTGGCTTCCCTCAGCAGTCTAGCAGGTCTGTGGTATCTTCTGTATCATATCAAAATCAAAAGAAAAATGCTGTTTGTCACATGCTTCGTAAACAGGTGTGGACTAACAGTGAAATGCTTACTTACGGGGCCTTCCCAACAATGCAGAGAGAAAGAAAATAGAGAAATAATAGAAAAGTAATAACACAAAATAATACAAGTAATAATATATACATAATGAGTAACGATAACTTGGCTATATACACTGAGTGTACAAAACACCTGCTTTTTCCAGGACATACACTGACCAGGTGAATCTAGGTGAAGCTATGATCCATAAGTTGATGTCAACTGTTAAATCCACTTCAATCAGTGTAGATGAAGGTAAGCAGACAGGTAAAATAATGATTTTTAAGCCTTGAGACAATTGAGACATGGACTGTGTGCCATTCAGAGGGTGAATGGGCAAGACAAAAGATTGAAGTGTCTTTGAACAGGATATGGTAGTAGGTGCCAGGCACACCGGTTTGAGTGTGTGAAGAATTACTGCGCTACTGTGTTTTTCACGCTCAACAGTTTCCCGTGTGTATCAAGAATGGTCCACCACCCAAAGGACATTCAGCCAACTTGACACAACTGTGGAAAGCATTGGAGTCAATATGGGCCAGCATTCCTGTGGAACGCTTTTGATACCTTGTAGAGTCCATGCCCGAGGATTTGAGGTTGTCCTGAGATCAAAAGGTGGTGTCACTCAATATTACGAAGGTGTTCCTCATTTTTTACACTCAGTGTATACTGGGTACCAGTACCAAGTCGATGTGCAGGGTCAGAGGTAATTGAGGTAGACATGTACATATAACTAGGAATAAAGAGACAGATAATAAACAGAAGAGCAGTGTATATTATGAGTCAAAAAAGTTATTGCAAAAAGGGTCAATGCAGATAGTTAAATAGTCAACCAACAGCTACCCAGACTAACTATTTATCAGTCTTAAGGCTTGGGGGTAGAAGCTGTTCAGGGTCCTGTTGGTTCCAGACTTGGTGTATCGGTACTGCTTGCTGTGCTGTAGCAGAGAGAAGAGTCTATGACTTGGGTGACTGGAGTCTTTGACAATTTTTAGGGCCTTCCTCTGACACCCCCTGGTATAGAGGTCCTGAATGGCAGGAAGCTTGGCCCCAGTAATGTACTGGGCCGTTCACATTACCATCTGTAGTGCCCTGCGGTCAGAGGCCGAGCATTTGCCATACCTGGCAGTGATGCAACCAGTCAGGATGCTCTCGATGGTGCAGCTGTAGAACCTTTTGAGGATCTGAGGGCCCATGCCAAATCTTTTCAGTCTCCTGAGGGGGAAGAGGTGTTGTGCCCTCTTCACGACTGTGTTGGTGTGTTTGGACCATGATAGATCCTTAGTGAAGTTGACACAGAGAAACTTGAAGCTCTCGACCCACTCCACTTCAGCCCCATCAATCTGAACTCCTCCCTATAGGCTTTCTCATCATTGTCGGTGATCAGGCCTACAACATTCGTGTCGTCGGCAAACATAAGGATGGTGTTGGAGTTGTACACGGCCACGCAGCCGTGGATGAACAGCGAGTACAGGAGGGGACTAAGAACCGCACCCCTGAGAGGCCCTCGTGTTGAGGATCAGCTTGGGGGATGTGTTGTTGCCTACCCTCACCACCTGAGGGCATCCTGTCAGAAAGTCCAGGATCCAGTTGCAAAGGGAGGTGTTCAGTCCCAGGGTCCATAGCTTTGTGATGAGCTCGGAGGACTCTATGGTGTTGAACGCTGAGCTGTAGTCAATGAACAGCATTCTCACGTAGGTGTTCCTTTTGTCCAAGTGGGAAAGGGTAGTGTGGAGTGCATTAGAGATTGTGTCATCTGTGGATCTGTTTGGGTGGCATGCGAATTAGAGTGGGTCCAGGGTATCTGGGATGATGGTGTTGATGTGAGCCTTGAGCAGCCTTTCAAAGCATTTCATGGCTACAGATGTGAGTGCTACGGGACGATAGTCATTTAGACAGGTTAACTTGGCGTTCTTGTATGTGTATGTAGGAGCAATCTCCCTATGATGTGATACAGTAAGTGATTGGGGGGAGAGCAGCTATGACAAGCTGTGTGATCCAGTGCGGTAGCTTCCTGTCTCTCACTGACCCAAGGCTGCTAAAAGCAGGGAGGTCATAAAAACACGCAGCAGCAGAAGCAGGGATCATGGATTGGATCACCGTGCCGATGAGAAGCTTCATCTGAAAGGATAGGATCAAGGGCGCAGTTTACAGAAAAACAAGCTGACAGACAATATGTAGGCATCTAGCTGCTTCATATGATCATGTGGAATGATTTTCTGGTTGTTTTTTATTGCAAAATTCTGTACAAATATAAATTCTCTCAAAAATCCTTGCGTCACAGCATAGCTCAAACAGTTCATATACTGTAGCTTGGCCCATAGTTACTTCATATCATCATGGGATGAACCCCCATTTGTTAGTTTGTTATTCTATTGTAAACTGAAAATGCCCTCTCTTTGCAGTAAACAAAATATATTTGTTTGTTTATTGAAGTGATTGGCCTGAACATCAGAGACATGAAACACAGTAAACTCATCTGTAGAGACTACAGCTAATCGGCTTGCTGTGTTGTGTGGCAGAGACACAAATCCCTAACAAGTTTAGGCAGCAGCCACTATCACCAACCCAGCAAGTGGTCCCGATTGTTTTGTTTGTTTGTATTTTTGGAGGGGGGGGGGGGGGTTGGGTGCTGTTCCGTTCTCCGCATCTCTGGCCGTGAGATTAAAAAACTCTCATTTATGAGCGAAAAGAGACAAAGAGTTCCCTCTCAAATCAAATTATAGGAGCCTGTTACTTTGTCAAGCGTTTTCCCTTTTATCTGGAGCTGATTAAAACGTTCATTGGAATCGTCTGAAGACACACGGCTGTGATTGCTGATAAAGTTTTGAAGTCGCTGCGGTGAGTGAAGAAGCAGGGAATCAAGGAGGGGAGGAGGGAGGGAGGGTGGAAGGAAGGGGCGACGATTTTACATGGCAATCAGAAATGTGGGATTTATGTTTTTGTCCCTGTAGGCAAATAAAAAGGGTTAGCTCATGTCCATCAATGGTAGCAGAGCAAAAAACTCCACTAGCTAAATATCATTATACATGGTGCATCTTAAAGATACAATTGTTAAGTAGGGAGTTGAGTGCTCTAAATAAAACACAACACTGAATCGTATTGTTTCTATTGTTGACAGCAGGGTTTACTTATCTCAACTAAGTTTCAGTCTGTTATTACATAGACATTGTGTCGCTTGAGTGAAAGAGAGCGAGAGAAAGAAAAAGAGAGAGCGACAGAGAAAGACAGAGAGAGACAGAGAGATAGAGGGTGTGAGAGAGACAGTGTCACAAGCGTCGAAAGGATTAGACCAAGGTGCAGCGTGTATAGTGCTCATATTGACTTTAATGAACACACTCAACAAAACAACAAAAACGACAGCCAACAGTTCCGTCAGGTACTCTAAACTAACACGGAAAACAAACTACCACAAAACCCAAAGAAAAACAGGCTGCCTAAGTATGGCTTCCAATCAGAGACAACGAAAGACACCTGCCTCTGATTGGAAACCATACTCAGCCACACATGGAAAATGAAACATAGAAACAGAAAACTAGAACAAATTCCCCTAGAAACAAACCAACCCCAAAACACACAAAACAACCCCCCGCCACGCCCTGACCAATCTACTATGGCAAAATGAGCCTTTTCACTGGTCAGGACTAGACAGACAAAGAGATAGAGAGAGACAGAGAGATAGAGCGATAGAGAGACAGAGAGATAGATGGTGTGAGAGAGACAGAGAGACAGAGAGATATAGAGAGACAGAGAGATTGAGAGATAGAGGGTGTGAGAGAGACAGAGAGATAGAGGGCGTGAGAGAGTCAGAGCGATAGAGAGATAGAGGGTGTGAGAGAGACAGAGAAAGACAGAGAGAGACAGAGAGATAGAGAGATAGAGGGTGTGAGAGAGACAGAGAGATAGAGAGACAGAGAGATAGAGGGCATGAGAGAGACAGAGAGACAGAGACAGCGAGATAGAGGGTGTGAGAGAGATGGAGAGATAGAGAGATATAGAGAGAGAGAGATAGAGGGTGTGAGAGACAGAGAGATAGAGGGTGTGAGAGATAGATAGATGGAGGGTGTGAGAGATAGAGAGACACAGAGATAGAGGGTGTGAGAGAGACAGAGACAGATAGAGAGATAGAGGGTATGAGAGAGATGGAGAGATAGAGGGTGTGAGAGACAGAGAGATAGAGGGTGTGAGAGATAGATAGACAGAGATAGAGGGTGTGAGAGAGATGGAGAGATAGAGGGTGTGAGAGACAGAGAGATAGAGGGTGTGAGAGATAGATAGATGGAGGGTGTGAGAGATAGAGAGACACAGAGATAGAGGGTGTGAGAGAGACAGAGACAGATAGAGAGATAGAGGGTATGAGAGAGACAGAGACAGATAGAGAGATAGAGGGTATGAGAGAGACAGAGACAGATAGAGAGATAGAGGGTATGAGAGAGACAGAGACAGATAGAGAGATAGAGGGTGTGAGAGAGACAGAGACAGATAGAGAGATAGAGGGTATGAGAGAGATGGGGAAGAATTACATATTCATTAATAGTGTAATAAAAACAATAATTATTTGTAATTTAATCTCTGTGAATGTGGAACATGGGCTATTATTTGAAGGGTGAAAAAAACAGTTACCTTTTTTCCTCATCAATCTACACATAATACCCCATACTGACAAAGCAAAAACAGGTTTTTAGAAATGTTTGCAAAAATAAATGAAATAAACACTGAAATATAACGTTTACATAAGCATTCAAACCCTTTACTCAGTACTTTGTTAACGTAGGAAAATGTGGAAAAAGGGAAGAGGTCTGAATGCACTGTAGGTAGGCCTATGTATGAAGCAGAGCCATAGGCCTACAGTATAGGATCAACACATTATAGATGATATATTCATTTATAAGACCATGCAGATGGGAGGAACATCTCCAACATCCCTCAAGTGTGTGCCAAGGATTCGGGAGAAGCAGCTGGCGTAAGGTCATAAAGTTGATTCATATGTTGTCTTATTCATGTTCGAGGAACAGAAACATGCAAGCGCTCAAGGAAAACAACGTGACGAGCTGATTGCAACAGCACCGTCTTCTCTATCCTTGGCGCTGAAATGCTGTGAGAGCATTCAATTCAATTCAATTCAACAGACTTTATTGACATGGCAAGTTAAATTACTTACATTGTCAAAGTATACATATAACAAAAATGGTGGGACCATCAGCATTCTTCATCTCCACACCGCACTTCAAGGGTGTTTGCTATCTTGTTTTAGTGAGTTATCAGGGAGCACATGCACATTTTTATTTGCAATTGCAATTAGGGTTGCACGCTTTGGGGAATATTCAGAGGTGGAACCTTTCCGTGGGAATTAACGGGAATATATGGGAATTAATGGGAATATATAGGAATTAACGGAAATATATGAAAAGTAATATTAATACCGTCTGCTAAATGACTTAAATGTAAATGTAAATGTAAATACCATTTAAATGTAGATGCATTGGATATATTTACCATATCATATGGAGACAGAAACATAAACCTTTTACCTTATCATAAGTAGACATCATTTCAAATGATTAAATCCTTCCAATAGAAATAAAATAAAAACAATTTAGTTACGAATTGAACTTTAATTAAATGAGTTGACTTTTCACATGGGATGATTTCACTGAACAACAAAAGAAAGGAAATATTGAATGATCCCCAATGATCCATCGCATCTCCCAAAAACGTTTTCAACATACATCTGTAAAATGTTAGTCTAGAAATTAAAGCTTTGGTTGTCTTCCTCTCAGGCTTCCATGTCTTCTCCCTGGACCTCCTCAATGTCCACCTCTTGAACATCAGAATCTGAGGCTTCACTGTCACTTTCCAACCTTGTTGAGGATGGCTCGTTTTCAAGCTCAAAAAGCCTCAAATTTGCCAGGATGGCCACCAATATTTCAACACCTGTATTGGTCAGCCTGTTGCGTGCTTTGTTGTGTGTGTTCCCAAACAAGGACCAGTTGCGCTCTGAGGAGGCTGATGTTGGTGGGATTTGGAGGATGATGGAGGCAACAGGGGAAACAAAGTCCACAAAGTCCCTTCCACCAGGTGGCTGATGAGATAATTTGTTTTGTTTTCAGTGCCATGATGTCCTTGAGGCGCAGATTCAATGCATGAGCAGTAAAGCCAATAGATGTGATGTGAGGGTAGGACTTCTCCACTTTAGACCAAGCAGCCTTCATGTTCGCAGCATTGTCTGTCACCAGTGCAAATACCTTCTGTGGTCCAAGGTCATTGATGACTGCCTTCAGCTAAGCTGCAATGTAGAGACCGGTGTGTCTGTTGTCCCTTGTGTCTGTGCTCTTGTAGAATACTGGTTGAGGGGTGGAGATGATGTAGTTAATTATTCCTTGCCCACGAACATTCGACCACCCATCAGAGATGATTGCAATACAGTCTGCTTTCTCTATGATTTGCTTGATCTTCACTTGAACTCTATTTAACTCTGCATCCAGCAAATGAGTAGATAAAGCATGTCTGGTTGGAGGGGTGTATGCTGGGTTAAGAACATTCAGAAATCTCTTCCAATACGCATTGCCTGTGAGCATCAGAGGTGAACCAGTTGCATACAACAGCTCGAGCAAGACATTCATCAGCATTTATCTGAATACGTTTCTCCATTGAGTCCAGGAGGACCATGAGCTGTTGCTATCGATAAGGTGTCTGATTCATCATTTTCAACTTGAATAGAAGTAGAGGGACTTTTGTCAGAGGTTGCTGGTTGTGAGCGCTGAGGGAACTTTTTGCACTTGGCCAGATGATTCTCCATCTTCTTTGAGTTCTTCACATATGATTTGGCACAGTATTTGCAAATGCACACAGCTTTTCCTTCTACATTAGCTGCAGTGAAATGTCTCCACACATCAGATAGTGTCGTGGCATTTTCCTGTAAAGATTAGAAAAAAATAGTACAAAAAAAACAAATACAATTCCATGTACAGATAAATAGTTAAGCAGTTAGATTAAACAGCTCCTTTGTAAGATACATTTATGGAAACAGGTGAATTAACACTCCTCAGTTAGCATGCTCAAGCAAGCTAAAACTCACATGGTAGCAAAAACTAACTAGCAGAAATTGTTAACAAGTTAGAAATAATTTAAACACACTTTGCTGTAGGCTACTATTTACTAGTTAACAAAAAAAATATGTATGTCATATATTCACCCCACCCAGTATTGTAATCAAAACCTACCAGAAAGCATGTAGTCCTTGGCTCAGTGTAGTAGTGGGGGCTCAAAAGCATCTCATTAGTGTGCAAGATCTTGAGAATCAGCTGTACATGTGATGGAAGAGTGCACTGTGCATGCAGAGGGTTGCAATTCCATTGAATTGGGGATAGTTTAACCAAAATATGCCACAAGACCTAGAATTGCCTTATGTATATCCCACAAAAAAGGTTCACTGTTATAAGCTAACTTTCTTTAATGAATTTAAGCAAAATTCCCCAAATTCCTGGGCTTAACTTCCCATGGAAAATGTATTCTGGACATTTACCGGAAAGTTTCTGACCCTTTGCAACCCTAATTGCAAGGTATATTTTCCATCTAGTTTAATCTTGTAACGCCCTGGCCATAGAGAGGGGGTTTTGTTCTTTATTTTGGTTAGGCCAGGGTGTTACATTGGGTGGGCGTTCTATGTGCACTTTTCTAGGTTGGTTTGTTTCATTGATTTTGGCCGTGTGGCTTCTAATCAGGCACAGCTGTAGAGTGTTGTTGCTGATTGGGAGTCACACATAAGTGCCTGTTTTTCCGTTGGGGTTTTGTGGGTAATTGTTTCTGTTTAGTGTTTTGCACCTGACAGGACTGTTTGGCTGTCGGTTTTCTTGTTTTGTTTTGTTTTGTTTTGTTTTGTATAGTGTTCTTTCTGTTATTAAATTCAATGATGAACACTAACTCCGCTGCGCCTTGGTCTACTCTCTCTCCCGACAGCCGTTACAAATCTGCTCTGAATATGCAGTTGTTGAAACTGTTGCTGCTGGTTTCTGAAGAGTATGCAAAAAAAAGAAGACCTAAAACAAATTACTAATTCACCTTAAATAGTGGAAACGGGTGGTACCCAGCTAGCACATAATGTTTTGAGAACTATACGTTTCTTAGAGCGTGGTGGTCTTACGGTTATTTTGCATACAACTTTCCCACAACTTTCTGGGAATAGTGCAGGATAGTCGCTTGGCTTTGGAATATTTTCAGCACATTTAAGGAACTTGACAAAAAATATATGTTTTCTTGGTATTTCATTACCATTTCCTAAAAGTTCTAACATGTGTGGTGGATGAATCAGAATTAGTTGGGTAACATAGATGATTAAGATGTTTTATTAGTATAATATGCTTATGTGAGATACTTGTCATTAGAAAGTGTCCTTTGGACTCTGGTGTCTTTCAGTTGCACGTTTCCCTTGGCTGGGGCTCAGTCACTTGGGGCCCAGAGAGGGGAGAGGTCAGACTTGTATTTTACATGTCTCTGTTGCTATGCAGAATATCAGCAAGAGAGGAGAACAGAATTAAATATTGTCTTCATATGTGAATGTCTCTTTACCTATTTTTAAACCATGTGAATGCATGGTGTGATTAATGGGGAACCAATGACTTGTCTCCACAATGTCTGTGAGCAAGTCACACCCTCCTTGTCTTTATTGTGGGGAGGTTTATGGTAGTGTCTGGGACCATTGTATGTCCTCTCTTAGATCTCGCACTTATCCTGTGATAGCATATGGCCTAGAGGCTCACTGGGGGGAGTATCTAGGAGTGTCCAGGAGTGGGGTCAAGAGGGGGTTTGCTTGAGATGGGAGTATCTAGAGGTGACAATTGATATATGCCATTGGATGAAATGGTGTTTTTGTTCTATGAAGTACCAGGGACGAGATTAGAACCTCGTCATTAGGGACCAAACTTCACGATAATTTATAGCGAATGCTATCTGGCTGTAGATACTCCTCTCTAAAGTAAACAGTCGTTCTTTGTGAACCGTTCCTAAATGTCTGTGGTTTGTCATGTCAAAGGGGGGTGGATATTTGCTATAAAATATCTCAGTAGCCATTGTGTTGGAACCTTCCTTATTCAATGGTTCATTCAAGAGAGTGCATTACTAAAGGTCAAGTGCTTTTGCAAAAGTATCTTAAGTATTAAAGATGTAGTTTAACTCAGACTGGTGTGTTTGTAACTCTCCTCATTTGGTAATGCAGAAATTAGCCACCACATTTGGCGACGGGGGTGGGATGTGAATCTTCACTTGGTGACCGCGCCTGACGATCTGGGTAAATCGTGCACGAGGGATCCCTCAAACTTGGGATCTCAGGGAAACCACACTTCGGGAACGAAGCAGATGGACCCACCTTTGATCTGAGAGGCAGCGAGCCGAGTGGATACCACATCTCGAACTTAGTTTTTTTTAAAGAAAGAGGTGAGCAAAACACACTTGAAGTCGAGTTTTTAGAAAAGCCTCTGTTACGTGAGCTCTGAGTGTGTATTCCTTTGTGAGGGGGGGCACCTTGGAGGCGTAAACAGGGCCGAGTCAGAGGAGAGAAATCTGAGAGTTTGCGGACTCAATGATACGCTGCCACTGGTCGGTTGCGGGCGACCTAGAGCCGTCCTGACACTGAATTGATCACAGTGGGGATTGGTGCGGTCTGTGGGGGTGAGGGGCCAGGGTGACTGTGTGTTCTGTGTGACACATTGTACTTGGTGAAGCCCTATTGGAATAAGGACCTAGTTCTGAGAATTTCTCTGTGACTGTCTAAGTGACCCTCAGAAGTGGTGAATTCCAATTATTTTAAATGTGCTAGCCAGGTATGCCCTGGGTTACTCTGTGTGAGTATTTTGTTAAAGTTACCACTAGGTAATCTTTGTAGGATTTACTCTGTGTAAGTAACCTTTCAATTATGTTCTGATGTTCTATGTGGACATCGGACCAGTTCTGTGTGAGTATCTGGCCAATTCTGTGTGGGTGATCCTTAAAGTTCTGTGTGAGTACCTAAACATTTCTAACGTTTTATATGGATTCTGTGAATATATGAAAATATGATAAATTGTATGTGTGTATAATCGATTATTAGAGATTTGATAAAGAATGCTGAGAATATAATTAGATACAATTTAAACCACCCTTTCGTAGACATACGTAGGTTTTGAGTTGGTATCTTTAATGGATAATTTGATAAAGATGAGGTTTTAAGCGTTATTAAACTGTCTACAATGTTTGGGAAATTGTGCTCTAGAAACTGATTGGAGTGTGTCCACTTTTGGTTATCTTACCCTAACGATGTAATTATAAATGCGTATTGGATTATCTCCCTCTGGGTACAACAGTTGAAATTAAAACTGCCCTTAAGGTCTGAAACTGTTTTATTTTTTAGCCACCACACATGGTACGATTACATTTTCATGTTTTCATATTTTAATAAAAAAATGTATGTTCTAGGAACGGTCTCCAAATGGTTTGACATTAAGAATGCTCTGGAATAGTTCCGAGAATGTTAAGAAACAATGTATTTCAGTGGGAATTTCAGTCCTTCAGCATAACATTTCCAACAGGTTTCCTCATGGTTCTATTTAAAGTCATATTCTCAAATTTTTCCTAGAGTGCTAAGAAAACTTTCCATAAAAAAACACAAGAAAACTTTAGTAACGTTCAGAGAATGTTCTAAGAATGTTATTTAAAAACATATATATTATTTTCTCAGCATTAACAAAACTCTATATCCTCTATCATGTTAAGTGTGTTCAGGAGTGTTGGGCACACCTACTAATTGGCCACACCTGATGTTAATGAGTGCTTGTTTCCTTTGAATTGCAGTCTGTTTGAATAGACTAAAATGAACAGCTTTGTATTAGTTTAAAAAAAACATGGCATGCTAGCTTCATCCTGGTGGCACAATGGACTAACTCCATGGATAAAGAATAGAAGATTATAGGTTCAAATCTCACTGATAAAATATAAATGTGTTGTTTAAGTTTTAAGAAAGTTATTCAAAAACCTCCAAACAACCTATCATTTCTGTTCTTAGAGCGTTAATAAAACCTCTCTGGAAGGAACCAGAGTAAAACGTTCTCAAAACCTTCCTGCAACCTTAAAATAAACATTCCCAGAAGAGACAAAATGTTTACTTCTGTTCTCAGAACGTTTCAAAAAATTAAAAAAATGTACCGGTCAGAAAACGAATGGCTTCGTTCACAGAACCAATGTGAAACCAAAAACATACATTCCAACAAGCAACCAAGTGTGCTAGCTGGGTATAGCCTATCTATCCATTTAGCCCAAACTCTCACAGAGTAGCTAAATGGACTGACAGGAAATTGTTGGCAATTTAGTATTGCTGTTTACTCCATTTTATAGTTTACAAAACTAAGGCTTTCAATGTACTTTCTAAATGAATAAAGATGTGGTCATGCTTGTATTCTAGAAATGTTCAGCATTAGATATTAATCAGAGATCTGGTTCTGCAGTTTCAATGATAAAATACTTTAATCTGAAACAGCACACATTCATGTATTCCTTCCCTCGGGTAGCGCGTGGTGGGGGTTCTTTGGGAGTGATAATTGCCCCTATCACACATGAGAGATTATTTGCCCTGATATTGTTATTCTTAAATGGGATACTTTCAGTAAAACTGTCATGCTAGAGTGTTGAATGTTGATTACGTTGTAGGCTCACACGCTTCTATATGCGGCCACAAAGCCATGCTTTAGGCTACTATATGGTCAATATGTTCTCTGCATACATTTTTAAATATCAACGTATTATAAGCAAGTAATGCATACCTGTAGGCTAAGGCTATTCTGTATAAGCTATACATTACTGTAATGGAAATTATATGATTAAAGGTTTGACTAAATTATTTCACTCAGAAACCATATAACCTGTTGAAATGTATTAGGTAATTATAAGGCTATAATAATATGTTAAACTATAATCGAATACTGTGTGTGAGTAGATGGGTTAAGACTGAGACACTGTTACCACTTCAAAATGAGCAGGGCAGAGTTGATAAGACGACCTTGGGAAAGGAACAGGAGAAAAAGCCTCCTTAAGGTAGGGTGAGAAACAACGGCCTGGGAACGGCTTAGTTGGCAGGAGATTAGAAGACAGGTGGCAAGGTTGATAAGGAATGTATGTGTACTGTGGAAAAATACAGCTGCCTAAAGCGGGGTGGAGTTCTCTACTGATGTAAATTTGTGTGTGTGTGTGTGTTAATATAAAAATCTTTGTACATTGTAAGGATTTCAGAGCTCTCATAAATAAAAGTTTTTACCCTTTTAGGCTGGCTATCCGTCTGCTTCATTCAACCAGAATCTTACACACTCTGGTGGGGTAGACTGAGTAGTTGAATTGAAGTTCGGTTTAAGAACAATGATAACTTAATTCTCGTAACAGTTACTGTATAAATATAAATGTATAGACAACTTAATTACTGTAAAAGCAATAAGGCTGTGGGCTGGTTTGTTTATTAGCAGACAAATACAGAAAAACTACCCGTGTGTGTGTCCAGCAAACATAGTTAGCCTGCATTTTGAGCCTGCCTAGATCGATCAATGAAGGTATGATTCATCTTATCTTACACAGAAGACAACATTATTTATCAGAATTGATGCATTGTCCCTTCGCTTAAACATTCAGACAAAGAGGCCTAATTCTGCTTCAAAGCAAATATCCTTTAAATGAATAATAATGAGTTAGGGACAAAGGCTAATGATTCTGCTGCTGGCTTTTCTTTTCACAGATAGGTGGGAAATAGTCCAATAATGTGGAGAGTGTAATTAGGAATCTCTCTGCCATGCCATCAGTCTTGCTAATGTCCAGAGTTAGGCTTACAGGCCCGGGGAGTATTCACACAGGAGGACTGAAGGCAGGCTGGGAGGCTTACAGGCCCGGGGAGTATTCACACAGGAGGACTGAAGGCAGGCTGGGAGGCTTACAGGCCCGGGAGTATTCACACAGGAGGACTGAAGGCAGGCTGGGAGGCTTACAGGCCCGGGAGTATTCACACAGGAGGACTTAAGGCAGGCTGGGAGGCTTACAGGCCTGTGGAGTATTCACACAGGAGGACTTAAGGCAGGCTGGGAGGCTTACAGGCCAGGGAGTATTCACACAGGAGGACTTAAGGCAGGCTGGGAGGCTTACAGGCCCGGGGAGTATTCACACAGGAGGACTGAAGGTTTAGGGTTACAGGCCCGACTACGATGAATCGGTGTCCAAGAAACCATACAACAAAGTCATAAGAGAACGGGAATTCAACACAAACAGGTGTAAAGGTTGAAGGGTTTGAACATACTGTATATCTGTCTGTCCTATAACATTCACCCGTCAGATGCTTCCACAGGGAGGGTGGTCATACAGATGTAGGATCTTAATTTGATCCCTCTTTTGCTGCTGAAAATGTTTCCTGCACAGTGGGAAATGCAAACTTGTAGTGTATTCAAGGTTTAAAAAGGCTTCTAAAGTTTGTCATTTCCACTTTAAAATGTCATACTTGATTTGTCCTAACAAAAAATGTATGTATCCCTACATAAATGTCCATTAATTATAATCCACAAAATCATTTCCATTTCCTGTTGCTGCAAGATTATTTTAATCCTACATCTGTAGCTCACTACAATCACAACCCCCTTATTGTCTTATTATATGATCTTTGATTTTACAGAGGTGTCTGAAGGGGAAAAACCATGGATGTGCACTGCACTATCAAGTCAATCTTACATCTATGCATGGACATTTACAAAAACAATTATCTTCTGCCTGAATGTCAATGAATCTATTTAATCACCATCATTTTATTAGTGGAATATATACAACTATGTAGGACACATGGCTAAGAATAAAGGCATGGCATATGTACTGTCTGTATATATACGGTATGGTGATAGCTTTGTTTAATGTACCATGTTCACAGCCAGCGCAGTGGACAGGCAGGCTGGCGAGAATAGAACACAAACACCAGTGTTATTTCACACAGTAAACACAGCCAAGTGCTTCCACTGCATATAAACAACATCCTTTTGCACCCGTGTCAACCACCATTACACAGCATTGTGTGTGTGTGTGTGTGTGTGTGTGTGCGTGTGTGTAATATAGGCATACAAGTAATTCCATACAAATGAAGAATAGCATGAATAAACAATTCATGAAGCAGAAAATTATAGAAAAGGAAACATTTTACATGGCTGTACTAATGCCTTTCAAAAGACTATATAAGAAAGCATGGTGTACACTACAGATGTCGGATCTTAACTCGATCACTCTTTTGTCATAGAGAATTTTCTCGTCCGTCCCTAAAAAAGAGCAGTTCTCTTTCTCTCCATGTGGTGGCAGTCGAGTCATTGGGATCAAGGCTTTCTATCAAAATGATGTTCTCTCTCGCTAGCTCAAACGCTAGGCCTAGGTCTATAAACATTTCTCACAGCAAGCTTTTACCCTTGACTTATATCACTCTGAGTTTTTATCCACTTTCTGCTTTCTGGACCCGGTTTTAGCCCTTGCTTTTTTCTCTTCTATTGTTACCTCTATGTCTGATAAACATGCCCCGCTTAAGAATCACAGAGTAAGAAACCGAACCAGTTCTTGGTTCTCTCCTGAATTGTCAGGTCTTTTCCTGCAAAAGAATCGGGCCTGGACCTTGGCGAGGAAAACAGGTACTCCAGCTGATTGGCTGTTTTTTAGGCAATTGAGAAATAAATGTACTGCAGCTGTCAAAAAGGCAAAATCAAATTACTTCCTTAATGCTATGACAGATTCTGCAGGAGATCCTGCAATATTCTGGAAAACCGTTAATTCACTGAAACGGGGGAATTCTGCTGTTTCTCTTCCTAAGCAAATTACCTCAGATTCCGGTATCCTAAGTGAAAAAAATTATATTTGTGATGCTTTTAATAAGCATTTCATCTCTGCTGGTTTTTTATTTGAAAGGAAAAGTGGCCATTGTGGCACTGGCCAGTTAGTTGATTTTTTGTCTTGCTTTTCAACCGTTACTCTGAAAAATGGTAACCCTGTTTTTAGTTTCCAGAAAATAACCGAAGCAGAGGTTCTAGCTGCCCTGTGTGCCATTGATACTAAGAAATCCTTAGGCGCTGACAATTTAGAGCCGTTCTTACTTAAGTGTGCTGCACCTATCATTGCTGGTTCAGTGACACACATTTTTAATCTAACATTAAGCACAGGAAATATCCCTAAGGTGTGGAAAGCAGCTTTTGTTCTGCCATTACATAAGGGAGGTGACGGTAGTGATTTGGATAACTATCGACCCATCTCTAGGCTCCCTTGTCTGGCAAAGATCCTATAATCTATAGTCAACAAACAGTTACAGTCTTTTCTTTCTGCTAACAGTATTCTTAGCACCAATCAATCAGGTTTTAGATCTAAACACAGTACCACATCGGCCACTATGCTTGTTGTAAATGATATTGCAAATGCCTTAGATGATAGAAAGCACTGTGCTGCGTTGTTTGTAGATTTGTCAAAAGCTTTTGACACTGTAGACCATGCTATCCTTTTGAGTAAGCTGTCATCTATAGGAGTGGGCACGGATGCCTGCCGATGGTTTTATGACTATCTTAAAGATAGAACTCAGGCCGTCATGGTCGACGGGGTCAAGTCTGACTCCTTACAGTTACTTAAAGGGGTCCCTCAGGGTTCAATAATTGGCCCACTATTGTTCTCACTTTATATTAACAACATTGGTGATGATGTCAGATATTGTAAATTCCATTTATATGCAGATGACACAGTGATGTACTCTATTGCTCCAACAGCGGACCAAGCTTTAATGCAGTTGGAGTCTGATTTTAGGATACTACAGGGGTCTCTTTTACAGCTTAAACTTGTTTTAAACGCTAAGAAAACAAATGTTTTTTTCTAGGTCTAAACTCTCAGTTAGAAACACTTTTGTAATCACTAGCTTGGATGGTACTCAAATCAAACAGGTCTCTGCATATAAATATTTAGGGGTATGGTTAGATGATAGCCTTTCTTTTAAAAAACATGTTACTGAATTGGGAAAAAAGCTCAAATTCAAGATAGGGTTCCTTTATTGAAACAGGGCTTGTCTGTCCTTTGTAAATAGAAAACAAATTGTGCAGGCTACTTTTATGTCCGTTTTAGATTATGGTGATATTATCTATATGCATGCATCGGCAAACACATTAAAACCACTGGATGCTATTTACCATTGTGCACTCAGGTTTATCACGGGTGATAGTTACAAAACTCATCACTGTATCCTTTATCAACATGTGGGTTGGGCCTCTCTATCTGTGAGGCGAGAGCAACATGCTCTCTTGTTAATTTATAAAGCGCTTCTTTTAAAACTACCTCCATATATATCATCATTCATTTCCACTAGATATACAAATTTTAAAAACAGATCACAGATGTGGATTACATTAGAGACTCCTGCGGTCTCCACTGCCTTTAGTTCCTTTGCGCCTTATTTATGGAACAAACTGCAGATCCAACTTAAGTTAGACACTCTGGTGTCCCTTGCCCATTTTAAATATGTTATGGAGGATCAATATGATGTTATCTGTGATTGTTTCTGTTGAATTGTGTCTTTGTTTTGTATGTTTGAAATGTTCTTGTCTGTATGCCTAAAACTGTATATGTCAACATGTTTACACAGGGCACAGCCGTAAAAGAGATCCAGGTCTCAGTCTGTTTTCCCTGTTAAAATAAAGATTAAAAAAATAAAATTAATACTGCAACATTCAAATGTACAAAAATCTATCTGAAACACAGCCATGCATATCAACAACCGTTGTTTCATATACAGTAGCTTAATAACACAAAATAGATATTGGTTCCAACTAGGCTACGACATACTAGTGTCAATATCCCAAGGTCAAAGTTAGGGTCGCTGCTTTCACCTGGCACATATGTCTACTGTATTGACGTGGGTTCCATTCTAGTCCATGCCATTCTGGCACGAAGAAGTGAATCCCCCCCGATATATTTACTTACACAGTTCAAATATGGACAGTCCAGGGATATTTTACCTCCGATCTTGATAAGAAATCACCATAGCAGATACTGTTGAATAACATAAAGAGGAAACCAATGGAAAAGTAACAGTGGGCTATACCAACATTAGTTTCCATTCATACAAAGTGTCGGGTAATTTGCCACAGTAGACTTGCCATGGTAAACAATGAAATACTTTACTTATTTTGTACGGAATGCTTTTCAAATAGATAAATCGCTCTTAGTCTGTCTAAATAGTTTCCGATTACAACAACCAGAGGGTGAACATATCTTGAAAGACTTTGGTTGCAAGCAGGACTAAGGTAACACTGTCATTATCTTTTAGGGAGCGGTAATGAGGTGACCATTAACGGTTGCCATTGAGGTCAGCTGTGTGGGTGAATTTAGCACGTATTGATGGTTTAACTAGACATCATCTGGTGATAATATTGATGGTTTAACTAGACATCATCTGGTGATAATATAGTGCCATTGATGGCTGCAATAGGCCCCTTGTTGTTTAATTATATTCCAATACATTCTGTAGACTACTCATTAGCATAATGAAACCCCATAATAGGCTACAGTGGCTGAGTTGATGAGCTGATTTGAGCTATCAGTTGACTGACAGATGTAGGCCTACTGTAGAACGATACACTTCCCTCCAGTGTGGACGCTCACCCACATTTTAGTTAGGCTATGTATAATTTCTCAATACATTTAATTAATTGCAATGAACCTGTGGGTTTAACGTATGCTCATGGTCACTATATCGTCCAGCACTGGGAGAAACTCATGCAGCTCAGAGCCAGCGCTCGCTGCTGAGACCACTGCGCTACGGCACTTCCCCATTCTTTATCAAGCACTAAGAATGCTATGAAAACTGATGATACATAGGCAATTGTTTTTAATTATTTTGTTTTAAGCCTTCCCCAAACCATAGCCCTAACCTTAACCACTCAGAATGAATACCTAAACTGTTCATCTTTGAGTTGTTTCAAATCAAATCAAATGTTATTGGTCACATACACATATTTAGCGGATGTTATTGCGGGTGTAGCGAAATGCTTGTGCTCCTAGCTCCAACAGTGTAGTAATATCTAACAGTGCAGTAGTATCTAACAATTCACAACAATGTTTCTGTTTTAACCCAGTAACTATGCGGAATTAACAGACGTTCGTTCATCCGTGAGTCAAAGGGCAGTGGGGCAGATTCAAACCCATGCTGACTCTGGCATATGTAAACCGTCTGTAACCTTTGGACCACACAGGCACTGAGGAAACAAATCATTTATTCTGTCTATTACTTGCCTTCAGCATATAAAACAATTGATAAAAAAAATATGATTTTCACTAACTAAAAAAATATCTACTCCCTACAAATATGTCAATTTATTGTAATCCACATAAGAATTAACAGTAGACATGCTGTAGCCTGCACGTAGCCTACATAAGTTACAATGTAGGTACGGTGTGCATTGTATACAAACACCTCTTCCAGCTGCCCACTGGCCGCAATTCTAAATATTTCTTCAGATATTAAAATCCTCCTGCTGCAGGATTATTTTGCTCCTGTGACGATAGGGGTCAAATTAAAATCCAACATCTGTATGTTCCATTTATTTGACTAGATGAACTGGACCACCTCTTGCACCCTTTTTCATGATCAAATGTTTTTTATTTATTAATAATATTGTCAGCAAGAATCACCTCTTGGACTCTTATTCAGATCCATCAGCATGCAACTCATGTTCCTTTGAATGCATTTACTGTGTGTTCTGAGGCTGAACACAGTGGTCCTATAGACTGGAACGGCAACAGATGTTGTGGTCCATAAGGCATGGCATTTCTAACATCTAACACACACAGGCACAGGCATGCACATGCACACGCACACACACACGTACGCATGCACACACAATCACACTCCAGATGTTGTGGTCCATAAGACATGACATTTCTAATATCTACCACAGGCTGCCTGATAATAACAGGATGCGATGGGACAGACATCATCTAGCTGCTTCCTATCAGCCCTCTCACTCTCGCTCCCTCCCTCTCTCTCTCTCTTGCTCCCTCTCTCTCTCTGTCTCTCTCTCTCCTTCCCTCCCTCTCTCTCTCCTTCCCTCCTCCCTCTCTCTCTCCCTCTATTCTCTCTCTCCCTCTCTCACTCTCTCCCTCTCTCCTTCCCTCCCTCTCTCTCCCTCTCTCTCTCCCTCTCTCTCCCTCTCTCTCTCTCTCTCCTTCCCTCCCTCTCTCTCCCTCACTCTCTCCCTCTCTCCTTCCCTCCCTCTCTCTCCTCCCTCTCCCTCTCCCTCTCCCTCCCTCTCTCTCTCTCCTCTCTCTCCCTCCCTCTCCCCTCTCTCTCTCCCTCCCTCCTCTCCCCTCCTCTCCTCTCCCTCCCTCTCTCTCTCTCTCTCTCCTTCCTCTCTCCTCTCTCCTTCCCTCCCTTCTCTCTCCCTCACTCCTCTCCTCCTCCTTCCCTCCCTCTCTCTCCCGCCCTCGCCCTCTCACTCCCTCTCTCCTCTCTCCTCCCTCTCTCTCCCGTGCCGCTGTCTGGCCTCCCTCTCTCTATCCCTCCCTCTTCTCTCTCTCTCCTCCTTCCATCACTCTCTCTTCCTCCCTCTCTCTCTCTACACCTCTCTCATCCCTCCCTATCTCCCTCTCCTCCTCTCTCCCCTCCTCCCTCCCTCTCTCCTCTCCTGTCTCCTCTCTCTCTCTCTCCTTCCCTCCCTCTCTTCTCGCCCTCCCTCCCTCTCTCCCTCTCTCTCCTCCCTCCCTCTCTCTCTCCTCTACTCTCTCTTCCTATCCCCCTCTCTATCTCCCTCCCGCTCTCTCTCTCCCCTCCTCGATCCGCCCTCCCGCCCTCTCCTCTCCCCTCTCCACTCCACCCTCTCCCTACGTCTCCTCTCCCCCTCTCTCTCTTCCCTCCCTCTCTGTCTCCTCTCTCTCCTCCTTCTCTCCCTCTCTCGCTCCCTCCCTCTCTCCCCTCCCTCTCTTCTCCTCCCTCTCTCTCCCTCCCTCTCTCCTCTCTCTCCCTCTCTCTCCCCTCTCTCTCCCTCTCTCTCCCTCTCTCCTTCCTCCCTCTCTCTCCCTCTCTCTCTCCCTCTCTCTCCCTCTCTCCTTCCCTCCCTCCCTCCTGATTCCACATCAAACAGAAACACATCATCATAAAAACAATGCAGGAAATAATACCTCTAATGATAACAGAGAGGAAGTGAGTTCCTCTGATGCATCACACACACACACACACGCACACACACACACACACCACACACACACACACACACACACACACACACACACACACACACACACACACACACACACACGCACGCACGCACACACACACACACACACACACACACACACACACACACACACACACACACACACACACACACACACACACACGCACGCACGCACGCACGCACACACACACACACACACAAGCCCTGTGCACCAAATTGAAGGAAGGGAGGGGGGCAGTACTCTCTAGAATATAATGTAAAATGATGGCGCGTCGTTTTGGAAACGCTAATTGGAGGTAATTTTGCTCTCAATTTTAATAAAGCTAGTGTTGTTGTATCATACAGCAGTTCTCTTCCCATTATCTGGTATGCATGGCAGCGTGATGGCAGGGTGGCAGCGGTGTGTGTGTGTGTGTGTGCAGGGAGGCTGCGACATTGCTCTACCACTTCATCACCATGACGATGCAGCATGTTGATGTTGATTTGATGTAGGAGAGAGAGTGAGTGTCAGAGGTAGTCATTAGGGAATAGGACAGGAGTGACAGATGAGGACACACACACACACACACACACACACGCACACAAGCAGGTAGTCATTAGCACTGGGATAGGGTGGGAGTGACAGGCTGCGGAGCCTGAGTACGCGGAGCCTGCACAGCCATTCATTTACATGGATATACGACAATGGCGGGGACCATAAATAAATAAGCAGGCGTACAGGGGTGGACTGGGCCCTAGAAGCCAAGCAGACACTAGGGCAAACGGGAAAGGACAAGGAGGAGGAGTTGGAGGAGCAGGAGAGTCACTGACAGGACGGAAGTGACAAACTGATGATATTCAGTCTGTCTGTCACCAGTCATAAAGAACCAGGGGAGGGTATTCAGTCTGTCTGTCTCCAGTCATGAAGTTCCAGGGGAAGGTATTCAGCCTGTCTGTCTCCAGTCATGAAGTACCAGGGTAGGGTATTCAGTCTGTCTGTCTCCAGTCATGAAGTACCAGGGGAGGGTATTCAGCCTGTCTGTCTCCAGTCATGAATTACCAGGGGAAGGTATTCAGCCTGTCTGTCACCAGTCATGAAGTACCAGGGGAGGGTATTCAGCCTGTCTGTCACCAGTCATGAAGTACCAGGGGAGGGTATTCAGCCTGTCTGTCACCAGTCATAAAGAACCAGGGAAGGCTATTCAGCCTGTCTGTCACCAGTCATAAAGAACCAGGGGAGGGTATTCAGTCCGTCTGTCACCAGTCATGAAGAACCAAGGGAGGGTATTCAGCCTGTCTGTCACCAGTCATGAAGAACCAGGGGAGGGTATTCAGTCTGTCTGTCACCAGTCATGAAGAACCAGGGGAGGGTATTCAGCCTGTCTGTCACCAGTCATGAAGAATCAGGGGAGGGTATTCAGCCTGTCTGTCACCAGTCATAAAGAACCAGGGAAGGGTATTCAGCCTGTCTGTCACCAGTCATAAAGAACCAGGGGAGGGTATTCAGCCTGTCTGTCACCAGTCATAAAGAACCAGGGAAGGGTATTCAGCCTGTCTGTCACCAGTCATAAAGAACCAGGGGAGAGTTCTAGAATCCATTATCACCTATCAGGACTGATAGAATGCAACGTCGGCAACTAGCACTCGACAACTAACACCGTGCTCTCACATTCATACAGGCAGACATTCTCCCAATCAATGGGCTTTAATGAAGTCCATGTTCCTCTTTTTTTGCCTCAGTGAAGCCAGGGAAATGGCCTCAGATCAATATCTGCTAATAGCAGTTTGTTTGAGGGAGAAAAATGTTTCAGGGGTAGTCGTGCCTGGGGAGCATTGAGGAGGAGGGATAGGGTCGGTTTGTAACCTTTATTTAACTAGGCAAGTCAGTAAAGAACAAATTCTTATTTACAATGATGGCCTACCCCGGCCAAACCCAAACGATGCTGGGCTAATTGTGCGCCGCCCTATAGGACTCCCAATCACGGCCGGATGTTATACAGCCTGTATAGTCATTAGTTGGGTGTCACTCCTCTTATCAGCTATATAATAGTCACAAGGCGGTGTGGATTCTCCCTACACTTATTCTAGCTGTTTAGATGTATTTAGCAGGCTTCTCTCAATTGATAGAGTTAAGTTTACAGTAAATGTTATGTTGTAAAAACACAATTTGTTCAGGTTTTCCTTTTACCCAGCCTCACTCTTTCACAGTGGATGGTCAGTAAAGGAGGGTGCTGTTGAGTTAGTGTTGAATTACAAACCAGACAAAGCCTCAGGGAACCATTCAATTATTCATCCAAACTCATTCCCTGTAGCTCCAAGCTACCTTGAGGAGTAATATCTAACAGTGCAGTGTACAAAACATTAGGAACACCTTTATGTAGTAGTAGGTAATAGGTTCCAAGCGCACCGGTTTGTGTCAAGAACTGCAACGCTGCTGGGTTTTTCACTCTCAACAGTTTCCGGTGTGTATCAAGAATGGTCCACCACCCAAAGGACATCCAGCCAACTTGACACAACTGTGAGAAGCATTGGAGTCAATATGGGCCAGCATCCATGTAGAACTCTTTCGACACCTTGTAGTCCATGCCCCAACAAATTGCAGCTGTTCTCAGGGCAAAAGGGGGTGCAACTCAATATTAAGAACATGTTCCTAATGTTTTGTACACTCAGTGTAGACCATGAATGTGTAATGCAGGGTAGAATTCACTGTGTGAGGACTCGCGCTCTCACGCCCATAACAGTTACCGTACCAGGCGGTGATACAGCCCGACAGGATGCTCTCGATTGTGTATCTGTAAAAGTTTGTGAGTGTTTTTGGTGACAAGCCAAATTTCTCCAGCCTCCTGAGTTTGAAGAGGCGCTATTGCTCTTTCTTCACCACGCTGTCTGTGTGGGTGGACCATTTCAGTTTATCCGTGATGTGTATGCCGAGGAACTTAAACCTTTCCACCTTCTCCACTACTGTCCCGTCGATGTGGATAGGGGGGTGCTCCCTCTGCTGTTTCCTGAAGTCCATGATCATCTCCTTTGTTTTGTTGACGTTGAGTGTGAGGTTATTTTCCTGACACCACACTCCGAGGGCCCTCACCTCCTCCTTGTAGGCCATCTCGTTGTTGTTGGTAATCAAGCCTACCACTGTAGTGTCATCTGCAAACTTGATGATTGAGTTGGAGGTGTGCATGGCCACGCAGTCATGGGTGAACAGGGAGTACAGGAGAGGGCTGAGAACGCACCCTTGTGGGGCCCCAGTGTTGAGGATCAGCAGGGTGGAGATGTTGTTTCCTTCACTCACCACCTGGGGGCGGCCCGTCAGAAAGCCCAGGACCCAGTTGCACAGGGTGGGGTCGAGACCCAGGGTCTCGAGCTTAATGACGAGTTTGGAGGGTACTATGGTGTTAAATGCTGAGCTGTAATCGATGAACAGCATTCTTACATAGGTATTCCTCTTGTCCAGATGGGTTAGGGCAGTGTGCAGTGTGATTGCGATTGCGTCGTCTGTGGACCTATTGGGGTGGTAAGCAAATTGGAGTGGGTCTAGGGTGTTAGGTAGGGTGGAGGTGATATGATCCTTGACTAGTCTCTCAAAGCACGTCATGATGACAGAAGTGAGTGCTACGGGGCGATAGTTGTTTAACTCAGTTACATTAGCATTCTTGGGAACAGGAACAATGGTGAAGCATGTGGGAACAGCAGACTGGGATAGGGATTGATTGAATATGTCCGTAAACACACCAGCCAGATGGTATGCGCATGCTCTGAGGACGTGGCTAAGTATGCCGTCTGGACCGGCAGCCTTGCGAGGGTTAACACGTTTAACATTTTTACTCACGTTGGCTGAGGTGGAGGAGAGCCCGCAGGTTTTGGTAGTGGGCCATGTCAGTGGCACTGTATTGTCCTCAAAGCGAGAAAATAAGTTATTTAGTTTGTCTGGGCGCAAGATGTCGGTGTCCGCGACGGGGCTGGTTTTCTTTTTGTAATCCGTGATTGACTGTAGACCCTGCCACATGCGCCTTGTGTCTGAGCCGTTGAATTGCGACTCTGCTTTGTCTCTACTGACGCTTAGCTTGTTTGATTGATAGAAGTTGTAGTAGTAGTAGTTGTTATAGTAGTTGTAGTACTAGCAGTAATATTAGTATTAGTAATTGTAGTAGTAGTAGCAGAAGTAGTAGTTGTAGTAGCAGTAGTAGTTGTACTAGTAGTGGTTGTAGTAGTAGTAGTAGTAGTAATAGTAGCAGTAGTAGTAATAGTACTTGTTGTAGTAGCAGTAGCAGAAGTAGTAGTTGTAGTAGCAGTAGTAGTTGTACTAGTAGTAGTAGTTGTAGTAGTAGTAGTAGTAGGAGTAGCAGTAGTAGTAGGAGTAGCAGTAGTAGTAGTAGTAGCAGTGGTAGTAGCATTACTACTAGTAGTAGAAGTAATAACAGTCATAGTAATTATAGTAGTAGTACATTTACATTTACATTTACGTCATTTAGCAGATGCTCTTATCCAGAGCGACTTACAAATTGGTGCATTCACCTTATGATATAGTAGTATTTGTAGTAGTAGTAGTAGTAGTAGTAGTAGTAGTAGTAGTAGTAGTAGTATTAATAGTAGTAGTAGTAGTAGTAGTGGTGGTAATAGTAGTTGTAATAGTAGTAGTAGTAGTAGTGGTAATAGTAGTAGTTATTGTAGTAGTTGTAGCAATAGTAGTTGTTGTTGTAGTAGTAGTAGTAGTAATAGTAGATGTTGTACTAGTAGTAGTAGTATTAGATGTAATAGTAGTAGTAATCATAGCAGTAGTAGTAATAGTAGTAATAGTAGTAATTGTACTAGTAGTAATAGTAGCAGATGTGGTGGAAGTAGTAGTAGTAGCAGCAGTAGTGACAGTAGTAGCAGTAGTAGCAGTAGTAGTAGTAGTACCAGCAGTAGCAGTAGTAGTAGAAGTAGTAGTCACAGTAGTAGTAGTAATAGCAGTAGTAATATTAGCAGTAGTAATTGTAGTAGTAGTAGCAGTAGTAGTAGGTGTAGTAGCAGTAGTTGTAGTAGTAGTAGTAGTAGTAACAGTAGTAGCAGTAGTAGTAGTAGTAGTAGTAGTAGTAGTAGTAGTTGTAGTAGTAGTAGTAGTAGTAGTAGTTGTAGTAGTAGTAGTAGTAGTAGTAGTAGTAGTAGTAGTAGCAGTAGTAGTAGTAGTAGTAGCAGTAGTTGTAGTAGTAGTAGTAGTAGTAGTAGTAGTAGTAGTAGTAGTAGTAGTAGTAGTAGTAGCAGTAGTAGTAGTAGTAGTAGTTGTTGTTGTTGTTGTAGTATTAGTATTAATAGTAGTAGCACAGGTAGTAGCAGCAGTAGTGGTACCAGCAGTAGTAGAAGTATTAGCAGTAGTAGTAATAGTAGTTAGTATTAGTCTTAGTAGTAGTAGTTGTAGTCAGCCTCCAGTATTTATGCTGCAGTAGTTTATGTGCCGGGGGGCTAGGGTCAGTCTGTTTCATCTGGAGTATTCTCTTGTCTTATCCGGTGTCCTGTGTGAATTTAAATATGCTCTCTCTAATTCTCTCTTTCTCTCTTTCTTTCTTTCTCTCGGAGGACCTGAGCCCTAGGACCATGCCTCGGGACTACCTGGCATGATGACTCCTTGCTGTCCCCAGTCTACCTGGCCATGCTGCTGCTCCAGTTTCAACTGTTCTGCCTGCGGCTACGGAACCCTGACCTGTTCACCGGACGTGCTTGTTGCACCCTCGACAACTACAATGATTATTATTATTTGACCATGCTGGTCATTTATGAACATTTTAACATCTTGACCATGTTCTGTTATAATATCCACCCGGCACAGCCAGAAGAGGACTGGCCACCCCTCATAGCCTGGTTCCTCTCTAGGTTTCTTCCTAGGTTTTGGGCCTTTCTAGGGAGTTTTTCCTAGGGAGTTTTTCCTAGCCACCGTGCTTCTACACCTGCATTGCTTGCTGTTTGGGGTTTTAGGCTGGGTTTCTGTACAGCACTTTGAGATTTCAGCTGATATACGAAGGGCTATATAAATAAATTTGATTTGATTTTTGATTTAGTAATAGTATTAGAAGAAGTAATAATAGTAGCAGTAATTGTCAGAAGGTGAGTGTAGCTGGTGCATGAAGTCAGGCGCAGGAGAGCAAAATGAGTGAGCAACGTACTTTACTTAAAAATAAAGGCACAAGGTAACTTTGACAGTTTCTTCAAGTGCAGTCGCAAAAACCATCAAGCGCTATGATGAAACTGGCTCTCATGAAGACTGCCACAGGAAAGGAAGACCCAGAGTTACCTCTGCTGCAGATGATAAGTTCATCAGAGTTACCAACCTCAGAAATTGCAGCCAAAATAAATGCTTCACAGAGTTCAAGTAACATACACATCTAAACATTAACTGTTCAGAGGAGACTGCTTGAATCAGGCCTTCATGGTCGAATTGCTGCAAAGAAACCACCACTAAAGGACACCAATAAGAAGAAGAGACTTGCTTGGACCAAGAAAAATGAGCAATGGACATTAGACTGGTGGAAATTTGTCCTTTGGTCTGGAGTCCAAATTGGAGATTTTTGGTTCCAACCACTGTGTCTTTGTGAGACGTGGTGTAGGTGAACAGGGGATCTCCGCATGTGTATTTCCCACCGTAAAGCATGGAGGAGGAGGTGTTATGGTGTGGGGGTGCTTTGCTGGTGACACTGATTTATTTAGAATTCAAGGCACATTTAACCAGCATGGCTACCACAGCATTCTGCAGCGATACACCATCCCATCTGGTTTGGGCTTAGTGGGACAATTTTTTGTTTTTCAACAGGACAATGACTCAACACACCTCCAGGCTGAGTAAGGGCTATTATACCAAGAAGGAGAGTGATTGAGTGCTGCGTCACATGACCTGGCCTCCATAATCCCCCAACCTCAACCAAATTGAGATGGTTTGGGATGAGTCGGACCACAGAGTGAAGGAAAAGCAGCCAACAAGTGCTCAGCATATGTGGGAACTCCTTCAAGACTGTTGGAAAAGCATTCCAGGTGATGCTGGTTGAGAGAATGCCAAGCGTGTGCAAAGCTGTCATCAGGAGAACCATTGAATGAGTAGGTGTCTGAAACTTTTGACAGGTAGTGTATATTCATTGATTCTTGAAGAATATAACTTATAAATGCCAACTGTTACACTCCATGAGAACCTAAAATATAAGCTTGTTTTACTCCAATGTTTGTAAACATTGTAAATGTAAACAAACACTGTATAGCTTCATAACATGGTTAAAACAATAATTTCATATTATGGATGGTCAGTCCTTGCATCCATAGCTCTGTCTACTAATCTGAGATTGGTTACATTTCTCCAGGCTCATCCCTCAGTTTTTTACCAAAACAGATGCGGGGTGATGTTTTTTAAATTGTTTCATCTGTGGATTTGCCCTTTAATTAAACAGCTGCATATTATCAAGATATCAAACAAAAAGGTAAACGATAGGCCTATAGCAAATGCAGCATATGGCATTCTTTTTTTCACATGTAAATAACACTTTTAAGTAGTACTCAAAGCATGCCATTCCATGAGAGCAGCATTTATTTTTCAACTCGAATCAATGAGCCCAATCAGTCCTCCATGACAACAAAATCATAAACAACAGAGTAGGGCTGGCTAATAAGTCCTTAGTTTTGGGGTCATTTCCAAGTCCTATTATTAAAGATCAAGGGGTATAACATTTTATTGGAATGACTGGAATTCTGATAGACTTCAGTTTTTAAAGTAAAGATATAATTTAATCGTATTATTATATGTAGTAGAAAGCGATGGGTTAGAAGAAGCCTACATAACCAACCCATAATGTAAAATGTAACATCCACATATGGCCAGCTATGTAAACTTTAACATCGATTTATCCTGCAATAGATGTCGTTCAATTGGTAACATACATTTTTGTCTTCTTCTAATGCCTTTTAAGGGGAAAGTAATCTAAAAGTAACGGAATGTAATCAGATTACGTTACTGAGTTTGGGTAATACAAAAGTTATGTTATTGATTACAATTTTGGACAGTTAACTAGTAACTGTAACGGATTACATTTAGAAAGTAACCTACCCATCCCTGATGACCATTATAATCATTGGCCAGTACGGAGAATTAATTAAAACAACAAGTCCAAATCCCTATCTCCATCCATAGCTAATTTAGGAAAGGGACAATTTTAGCTAGCTGGGTAGCTAGCCACCGGAGCACGACAACACAACGACATTCAACAATTCAAGATTTTCTGTCTATGACATATGCTCTCAATGGGATTTTGAAAGGAGTGACGCCAAATCCAAGCTGGCTTCCGGTGACACTTTTTTTTGGTACACCAGGATCATTCACAGTTGAGCTCGCTCAGCTTAGCTCAATGCTGATTGGCAAATATATATTTTTAAATTGGTCAAGAGAGGCCAGATGCTTGCTGGCTTCCCTTGCATTCAATGCTACAGGCGGCAACAATGTCATACTCGTTTAGACCAGACAGCAATCAGATAGATGTTCTACACGTACAGAGACAGAGGGGCACTGTTTCGCTCGGTTGGTTTCTCCTATTAGATACATTTAGCCTTTATAAAACACAGAGAGACGAAAGACACATTATTATTTATTTTCATTATTTTTTTGTAAAACTTTTTGGGAAGCCTGCCTTCCCTTGGCATCCATGAATACACAGCACTGTCTATCCATTGATTAAGTAATTAATGACTAGCTAAATGTAACAACAACAAAAAATGTAGTTCAGAACTTTACAAAGGAACAGAAAGGAACGATATCAACTATTCCTTTGTTTTGGTTCAAACTGGTTCAGAAGTTTATTTTGCTAGTAGGAACAGTGGAATGGAAGGAAAAAAATGATGATTCTGTTCAGAATGAAATGATTGGAAAATTATTTGGGTTCCAACCCATACTACAAATACAGTATACATTTCAGGGTGGAGTTCTTTAGTCATTACTTTAAACATATAAATTCCTTTATCAGTAAGTTACTGCCCCCAGGCAAGAGCAATTATTCCGCTGCTTGAATTGACATAATACAGTTTCTCTATCTAATCAGTGGTATATAGACTGAAAACAAATGCAACATGTAAAGTGTTGGTCCCATGTTTCATGAGCTGAAATTAAAGATCTCTGAAATATTACATACGTACAAAAAGCGTATTTCTCTAAAATGTTACGCACAAATTTCTTTACATCCCTGATAGTGAACATTTCTCATTTGCCAAGATATCCATCTACCTGACAGGTGTGGCAAAAAACAGCATGATCATTACACAAGTGCACCTTGTGCTGGGGACAATTAAAGGCCACTTAATAAATGTGCAGTTTTCTCACACAACACAATGCCACAGATGTCTCAGGCTTGGAGGGAGCATGCAATTGGCATGTTGACTGCAGGAATGTCCACCAAAGCTATTGCCAGTTAATTGAATTTTCATTTCTCTACATAAATGGCCTCCAACGTCGTTTTAGAGAATTTGACAGTACGTCCAACCAGCCTCACAGCCGCAGACCACGTGTAACCACACCAGTCCAGGACCTCCACATCCGGCTTCTTCACCTGCGGGATCGTCTGAGGGGGGTGTGGGGTACTGAGAAGTATTTCTGTCTGTAATAAATCCCTTTTGTGGGGAAAAACTCATTATGATTGGCTGGGCCTGGCTCCCCAGTGGGTGTGCCTGGCTGCCAAGTGGGTTGGCCTATACCCTCTCAGGTCCACCAAGGGACCATCACCCCTGATCAGTCATTTTCTTATATGAACTGATATTTTTTCAATACATATAAAAACTGGCTTGTGATTGAAATTCTCTACTCTGGAAGAGTTCAGAAAGAAGAGGGCAGATGTCCTGTCTGTCTGTCTGTCCTGTCAGCCTGCCTGTCCTGTCAGCCTGCCTGTCTGTCCTGACTGCCTTGTCTTGTCTTGTCTTGTCTAACTCCCAAAAGGCCAGACCTCATCTGTCTTCTAGAAGAGAGAGGTCTTACTGAAGAGCCCTGAAGAGCCCTGTGGTTCCTGCAGTGCTGCTATTGTGTGTGTGTGTGTGTGTGTATTGTATGAGCTCATTCAAACTGATGACTCAGTCATACTGTCATCGAAGACATCTGAGCCATACGGTACCCACCTAACACCCATCCCTCAACCCTGTCTCTATGATAGTCTGCTTGTGTCATCCCTCAACCCTGTCTCTAAGACAGTCTGCCCCCTGTAACTACTGGCCTCTGGCCTTACTGCCCACTGGACCTACTGCCCCCTGGCCTTACTGCCCCCTGGCCTTACTGCCCCCTGGAACTACTGCCCCCTGGAACTACTGCCCCCTGGAACTACTGGCCCCCTGGAACCTACTGCCCCCTGGCCCTTACTGCCCCCTGGAACTACTGCCCCCTGGAACTACTGCCCCCTGGAACTACTGGCCCCTGGCCTTACTGTCCCCTGGCCTTACTGCCCCCTGGCCTTACTGCCCCCTGGAACTACTGCCCCCTGGCCTTACTGCCCCCTGGTACTACTGCCCCCTGCTGCCTTACTGCCCCCGGCCTTACTGCCCACTGGAACTACTGGCCCCCTGGCCTTACTGCCCTCCCCTGGAACTACTGCCCCCTGGACCTACTGCCCCCTGGCCTTACTGCCCACTGGCCTTACTGCCCCCTGGCCTTACTGCCCCCTGGAACTACTGCCCCCTGGCCTTACTGACCACTGGCCTTACTGCCCACTGGACCTACTGCCCACTGGCCTTACTGACTAATATGTGCAGTAAGCTGAGACGTGGCCACCGAGGGCTAGGGTGAGGAACAGAGTTGATATTCTGATTCCACAGGGGCGCACAGGGGTCCGCGCGACCCGTCGAGATAGCTGTCCAGATATCCCTCCCTGTCTTATCAGATCAAATCTTATCAGGGAAATAGTGATCTCACTTTCTCCAACAGGGCTCAAAGTTGTTGCCAAGGTTACTTCTGAAAGCTGCATGCTCTGAAACTTAGTGCAGTGTAATATGCAGTATGTCTATGGCCAGGAGATTTTCTGAGTCGGAAAAACTCCTGGTCCTTATTAGATCTGAGTGGAGGAAAACTAGAAATCCTGGCCAATTCATACAATGTTTAAGAAGACTGAAGAAAGTATGAAGACTAAATAATAGTTACATACTAATAGCTGTAAATATGCTCGTCATGCATACAACAGCTTTCAAAAAAGAAAAGTGCTTACCTTGAAATGACAAATTTTCCATTTCGAATTGAACCACTCTGAATGGCAAACATGTCACACACAGCCCCGTGACAGAATGTTCTACATTTATATGCTGTATGCAGAAGACAATCAGAGAATATGATAATACAAGCACCAACATTCTATTTTGCTGCCAAGCAACCAAGTGTGAACTCTCTCACACCGTTGACAGGTGTAAAAAATTGAGCACACGGCCATGCAATCTCCATAACCACAAAGTGGTAGGCCACACAAGCTCACAGAACAGGACTGCCGAAAAAAAAATCGTCTGTCCTCAGTTGCAACACTCACTCCCGAGTTCCAAAATTCCTCTAAAAACAACGTCAGCACTAAACAAATTGGGTGGGAGCTTCATCAAATGGGTTTCCATGCCTGAGCAGCCGCACACAAGCCTAAGATCACCATACGCAAATCCAAGCAACGGCTAGAGTGGTGTAAAGCTTGCTGCCATTGGACTCTGCAGCAGTGGAAACACATTCTCTGGAGTGATGAATCACGCTTCACCATCTGGCAGTCCGACAGAGTGATCTGGGTTTGACGGATGCCAGGAGAACGCTACCTGCCCAAATGCATAGTGCCTAATGTAAAGTTTGGTGGAGGAGGAATAATGGTGTGGGGATGTTTTTCATGGTGTAGGGGCTAGGCCCCTTAGTTCCAGTGAAGGGATATCTTAATGATGCAGCATACAATGACATTCTAGACGATTCTGTGCTTCCAACTTTGTGGCAACAGTTTGGGGAAGGCCCTTGTTTCAGCATGACAATGCCTTTGTCCACAAAGCGAGGCCCATACAGAATAGTTTTTTCGAGATCGGTGTGGAAGAACTTGACTGGCCTGCACAGAGCCCTGACCTCAACCCCATTGAACACCTTTAAAATGAATTGGAACTCCGACTGCGAGCCAGGCCGAATCGCCCAACATCAGTGCCTGACCTCACTAATGCTCTTGCGGCTGAATGGAAGCAAGTTCCAGCAGCAATGTTCCAACATCTTCCCAGAAGAGTGGAGGCTGTTATAGCAGCAAACGGGGGACAAACTTCATATTAATGCCCATGATTTTGGAATGGGATGTTTGACGAGCAGGTGTCCACATACTTTTGGTAATGTAGTGTATCTTAGTTGTTATGCCTACTTGCAAGTCTGCTAGACTTTAGAAAAGCAGGCAATAACTACATGTCCAGAATATTTGGTTCCTTTAACAAAAGAACTATCAGTCAGGAGGATACAGACAGCTCAAGACTGTAAAGTCCATGGAGAATAAGAGCACCTCCTCCCAGCTGCCCACTGCACTGAGGCTAGGAAACACTGTCACCACCGATAAATCTATGATAACCGAGAATTTCAATAAGCATTTTTCTAGGGCTGGCCATGCTTTCCACCTGGCTACCCCTACCCCGGGTCAACAGCCCTGCACCCCCCACAGCAACTTGCCCAAGCCTCCGCCATTTCTCCTTCACCCAAATCCAGATAGCTGATGTTCTGAAAGAGCTGCAGAATCTGGACACCTACAAATCAGCTGGGCTAGACAATCTAGACCCTCTATGGGGGTGCTACAGGGTTCAATTCTCAGGCCGACTCTTTTCTCTGTATACATCAATGATGTCGCTCTTGCTGCTGGTGATTCTCTGATCCACCTCCACGCAGACAACACCATTCTATATAATTCTGGCCCCTCTTTGGACACTGTGTTAACAAACCTCCAGATGAGCTTCAATGCCATTCAACACTCCTTCCGTGGCCTCCAACTGCTCTTAAATGCAAGTAAAACTAAATGCGTGCTCTTCAACCAATCGCAGCCCGCACCCGCCTGCCCGTCCAGCATCACTACTCTGGATGGTTCTGACTTAGAATATGTAGACAACTACAAATACCTAGGTGTCTGGTTAGACTGTAAACTCTCCTTCCAGACTCACACTAAGCATCTCCAATCCAAAATTAAATCTAGAATCACCTTCCTATTTCGCAACAAAGCATCCTTCACTCATGCTGATAAACATACCTTCGTAAAACTGACTATCCTACCGATCCTTGACTTAGGCCATGTAATTTACAAAATAGCCTCCAACACTCTACTCAGCAAATTGGATGTAGTCTATCACAGTGCCATCCGTTTTGTCACCCACCACTGCGACCTGTATGCTCTAGTCGGCTGGCCCTCGCTTCATATGCGTTGCCAAACGCACTGGCTCCAGGTCATCTATAAGTCTTTTCTAGGTAAAGCTCCGCCTTATCTCAGCTCTCTGGTCACGATAACAACACCCACCCGTAGCACGCGCTCCAGCAGGTATATCTCACTGGTCATCCCCAAAGCCAACTCCTCCTTTGGCCGCCTTTCCTTCCAGTTCTCTGCTGCCAGTGACTGGAACGAATTTCAAAAATCGCTGAAGCTGGAGACTTACATTTCCCTCACTAACTTTAAACATCAGCTATCTGAGCAGCTTACCGATCGCTGCAGCTGTACATAGTCCATCTGTAAATAACCCACCCAATCTACCTACCTCATCCCCATATTGTGTTTATTTTCTTTGCTCCTCTTTTGTACACCAGTATCACTGCTTACACACCATCATCTGCTCATCTATCACTCCAGTGTTAATCTGCTAAATTGTAATTACTTTACTACTATGGCCTATTTATTGCCTTACCTCCTCATGCCATTTGCACACACTGTATATAGACTTTCTATTTTTTCTATTGTGTTATTGACTGTACGCTTGTTTATTCCATGTGTAACTCTGTGTTGTTGTATGTGTCGAACCGCTTTGCTTTATCTTGGCCAGGTCGCAGTTGTAAATGAGAAATTGTTCTCAACGAGCTTACCTGGTTAAATAAAGGTGATATATATATATATATATATATACTGTTCAAAAAAATAAAGGGAACACTTAAACAACACATCCTAGATCTGAATGAAAGAAATAATCTTATTAAATACTTTTTTCTTTACATAGTTGAATGTGCTGACAACAAAATCACACAAAAATAATCAATGGAAATCCAATTTATCAACCCATGGAGGTCTGGATTTGGAGTCACACTCAAAATTAAAGTGGAAAACCACACTACAGGCTGATCCAACTTTGATGTAATGTCCTTAAAACAAGTCAAAATGAGGCTCAGTAGTGTGTGTGGCCTCCACGTGCCTGTATGACCTCCCTACAATGCCTGGGCATGCTCTTGATGAGGTGGCGGATGGTCTCCTGAGGGATCTCCTCCCAGACCTGGACTAAAGCATCCGCCAACTCCTGGACAGTCTGTGGTGCAACGTGGCGTTGGTGGATGAAGCGAGACATGATGTCCCAGATGTGCTCAATTGGATTCAGGTCTGGGGAACGGGCGGGCCAGTCCATAGCATCAATGCCTTCCTCTTGCAGGAACTGCTGACACACTCCAGCCACATGAGGTCTAGCATTGTCTTGCATTAGGAGGAACCCAGGGCCAACCGCACCAGCATATGGTCTCACAAGGGGTCTGAGGATCTCATCTCGGTACCTAATGGCAGTCAGGCTACCTCTGGCGAGCACATGGAGGGCTGTGCGGCCCCCCAAAGAAATGCCACCCCACACCATGACTGACCCACCGCCAAACCGGTCATGCTGGAGGATGTTGCAGGCAGCAGAACGTTCTCCACGGCATCTCCAGACTCTGTCACGTCTGTCACATGTGCTCAGTGTGAACCTGCTTTCATCTGTGAAGAGCACAGGGCGCCAGTGGCGAATTTGCCAATCTTGGTGTTCTCTGGCAAATGCCAAACGTCCTGCACGGTGTTGGGCTGTAAGCACAACCCCCACCTGTGGACGTCGGGCCCTCATACCACCCTCATGGAGTCTGTTTCTGACCGTTTGAGCAGACACATGCACATTTGTGGCCTGCTGGAGGTCATTTTGCAGGGCTCTGGCAGTGATTCTCCTGCTCTTCCTTGCACAAAGGCGGAGGTAGCGATCCTGCTGCTGGGTTGTTGCCCTCCTACGGCCTCCTCCACGTCTCCTGATGTACTGGCCTGTCTCCTGGTAGCACCTCCATGCTCTGGACACTACGCTGACAGACACAGCAAACCTTCTTGCCACAGCTCGCATTGATGTGCCATCCTGGATGAGCTGCACTACCTGAGCCACTTGTGTGGGTTGTAGACTCCGTCTCATGCTACCACAAGAGTGAAAGCACCGCCAGCATTCAAAAGTGACCAAAACATCAGCCAGGAAGCATAGGAACTGAGAAGTGGTCTGTGGTTACCACCTGCAGAACCACTCCTTTATTGGGGGTGTCTTGCTAATCGCCTATAATTTCCCCTTGTTGTCTATTCCATTTGCACAACAGCATGTGAAATGTATTGTCAATCAGTGTTGCTTCCTAAGTGGACAGTTTGATTTCACAGAAGTGTGATTGACTTTGAGTTACATTGTGTTGTTTGAGTGTTCCCTTTATTTTTTTGAGCAGTGTATATATATATATTTTTTTTAAATTATGATTATGGCTCTATATCAGGAACAAGGTGTTTCAGGTGTTTGAAAAATGCTAAATTCTCAAATTTATGGTCGAGGCCTAGCCACCTCCGGAATACCCACCAGCCATCCTCTGGTACTTTGTGCCCCCTCAGATTTGCCCCCTCAGATTTTTTGGGATGCATGACACCCTTGGTTGGAGTCACATCATTTGTTCAATGTTCATTCATTACCATATGACCACTTAGTCTTATTGTAGTAAGTACTTTTGATGTTGATAGATAAAAATATTTTTTCTTTTTTTACGAATCTCAAATATATACTGAGTGTGAAAACACTGCATATATTTTTGCTGTGCTCTGGAAGTGGAGACAAGGTGCAAGACATAGATAGTTTGTGTGTATGTATTGATACGTAGGCTACGTGTGCCTTTTTTTAATGATGTACTTCTGTCCTTGAGATGTTCTTGTCTATTAATGTTCTGTATTATGTCATGTTTTATGTTTTGTGTGGACTCCAGGAAGAGTAGCTGCTGCTTTTGCAACAGCTAATGGGGATCCTAATAAAATACCAAATATCAAAATGGTGCTCTGTAGAGCTAAAACTAGACGATGTCTGAAGCTAATGATCAACGATTCTCTTTGATTTAGCCCTGGATGGAAAAAACAACAGCTTCAACAGCAGGGTTGAACTCAGATTAGCCCCAATAACACAAAAACATGTCTCTCTCTGTCGTTCTCTCTCTCTCTCGCTGTCGTTCTCTCTCTCTTTCTCTCTGTCGTTCTCTCTCTCTGTCGTTCTCTCTCTCTGTCATCTCTCTCTCTCTGTCATCTCTCTCTCTCTGTCATCTCTGTCGTTCTCTCTCTCTCTGTCGTTCTCTCTCTCTGTCGTTCTCTCTCTCTGTCATCTCTCTCTCTCTGTCATCTCTCTCTCTCTGTCATCTCTGTCGTTCTCTCTCTCTCTGTCATCTCTCTCTCTGTCATCTCTCTCTCTCTGTCATCTCTGTCGTTCTCTCTCTCTCTGTCGTTCTCTCTCTCTCTCTCTGTCGTTCTCTCTCTGTCGTTCTCTCTCTCTCTGTCGTTCTCTCTCTCTCTGTCGTTCTCGCTCTCTCTCTCTGTCGTTCTCTCTCTCTCTGTCGTTCTCTCTCTCTCTGTCATCTCTCTCTCTCTCTCTGTCGTTCTCTCTCTCTCTGTCGTTCTCTCTCTCTGTCGTTCTCTCTCTCTGTCATTCTCTCTCTCTCTGTCGTTCTCTCTGTCGTTCTCTCTCTCTGTCGTTCTCTCTGTCGTTCTCTCTCTCTCTGTCGTTGTCTTTCTCTGTCGTTCTCTCTCTCTCTCTGTCATTCTCTCTCTCTCTCTGTCGTTCTCTCTCTCTCTCTGTCGTTCTCTCTCTCTCTGTCGTTCTCTCTCTCTCTGTCGTTCTCTCTCTGTCGTTCTCTCTCTCTCTCTGTCGTCTCCTCTCTCTCTCTCTGTCGTTCTCTCTCTCTCTGTCGTTCTCTCTCTCTCTGTCGTTCTCTCTCTCTGTCGTTCTCTTCTCTGTCATTCTCTCTCTTTGGCCGTTCTCTCTCTCTGTCGTTCTCTCTCTCTCTCTGTCGTTCTCTCTCTCTCTCTGTCGTTCTCTCTCTCTCTGTCGTTCTCTCTCTCTCTGCTCTGTCGTTCTCTCTCTCTCTCTCTGTCATTCTCTCTCTCTGTCGTTCTCTCTCTCTGTCGTTCTCTCTCTCTCTCTGTCATTCTCTCTCTCTCTCTGTCGTTCTCTCTCTCTCTCTGTCGTTCTCTCTCTCTCTCTGTCGTTCTCTCTCTCTCTGTCGTTCTCTCTCTCTGTCGTTCTCTCTCTCTCTCTGTCGTTCTCTCTCTCTGTTGTTCTTTCCCTTTCGCTTTATCTCTCTATCAGTCAAATGTACCAAAAAGTTTGTTGCATAAATACCACAGATTATTTGAATCAGACACTTCTAACAACAACCTTCATCTAGCTTTTATCTTTTTGGTTTGATGACACAGACAGAGCACTGTGATTTCTTCAGTTGCTACCAGACATTGTGTTTTACTTTTAGTGACAGCTGAATTGGTGCTGCTTTGTAACTTCTTTTTATCAGCAGGTATCTATAGACCGGTCTACCAGCAGTGAACAACACACTTGGCAGCACAAACAAAGCTCAAAGCACAAAACACTCAGAACAAAAGTTTCCCTCCATGACATTTGCTTGTTGCACAATAACAACCAAGGACCTTGTGATTCACAGACAGAAATCTGCTTCCCAAATGGCTCCCTATTCCCAACATAGTGCACTACTTTTAACCAGAGTCCTATGATCCTTGATCAAAAGTAGTGCACGGACGAGGGAATAGAGTGTCTTTTGGGAAGCAGTTCACTCGTGCTGAGCAGGAAAATCATTGGAGGGGAAAATCAGCCACCGCAAATGACAAGTGCTATGATCATTGGTCTGTCAAGGATGCAGGGAATGATTTTGTACCGTGTGTTACAAAGGGGTTCTGCTCAGTGTCAGTAACTAGGCTACATGGGGTTCTGCTCAGTGTCAGTGACTAGGCTACATGGGGTTCTGCTAGGTGTCAGTGACTAGGCTACATGGGGTTCTGCTCAGTGTCAGTGACTAGGCTACATGGGGTTCTGCTAGGTGTCAGTGACTAGGCTACATGGGGTTCTGCTCAGTGTCAGTGACTAGACTACATGGGGTTCTGCTAGGTGTCAGTGACTAGGCTACATGGGGTTCTGCTCAGTGTCAGTGACTAGGCTACATGGGGTTCTGCTGTGTCAGTGACTAGGCTACATGGGGTTCTGCTCAGAGTCAGTGACTAGGCTACATGGGTTCTGCTCAGTGTCAGTGACTAGGCTACATGGGGTTCTGCTCAGTGTCAGTGACTAGGCTACATGGGGTTCTGCTCAGTGTCAGTGACTAGGCTACATGGGGTTCTGCTAGGTGTCAGTGACTAGGCTACATGGGGTTCTGCTCAGTGTCAGTGACTAGGCTACATGGGGTTCTGCTCAGTGTCAGTGACTAGGCTACATGGGGTTCTGCTCAGTGTCAGTGACTAGGCTACATGGGGTTCTGCTCAGTGTCAGTGACTAGGTTACATGGGGTTCTGCTGTGTCAGTGACTAGGCTACATGGGGTTCTGCTGTGTCAGTGACTAGGCTACATGGGGTTCTGCTCAGAGTCAGTGACTAGGCTACATGGGGTTCTGCTCAGTGTCAGTGACTAGGCTACATGGGGTTCTGCTAGGTGTCAGTGACTAGGCTACATGGGGTTCTGCTCAGTGTCAGTAACTAGGCTACATGGGGTTCTGCTCAGTGTCAGTGACTAGTCTACATGGGGTTCTGCTCAGTGTCAGTGACTAGGCTACATGGGGTTCTGCTCAGTGTCAGTGACTAGGCTACATGGGGTTCTGCTCAGTGTCAGTGACTAGGCTACATGGGGTTCTGCTCAGTGTCAGTGACTAGACTACATGGCGTTCTGCTCAGTGTCAGTGACTAGACTACATGGGGTTCTGCTCAGTGTCAGTGACTAGACTACATGGGGTTCTGCTCAGTGTCAGTGACTAGGCTACATGGGGTTCTGCTAGGTGTCAGTGACTAGGCTACATGGGGTTCTGCTCAGTGTCAGTGACTAGGTTACATGGGGTTCTGCTGTGTCAGTGACTAGGCTACATGGGGTTCTGCTGTGTCAGTGACTAGGCTACATGGGGTTCTGCTCAGTGTCAGTGACTAGGCTACATGGGGTTCTGCTCAGTGTCAGTGACTAGGCTACATGGGGTTCTGCTGTGTCAGTGACTAGGCTACATGGGGTTCTGCTAGGTGTCAGTGACTAGGCTACATGGGGTTCTGCTCAGTGTCAGTGACTAGGCTACATGGGGTTCTGCTGTGTCAGTGACTAGGCTACATGGGGTTCTGCTCAGTGTCAGTGACTAGGCTACATGGGGTTCTGCTCAGTGTCAGTGACTAGGCTACATGGGGTTCTGCTCAGTGTCAGTGACTAGGCTACATGGGGTTCTGCTCAGTGTCAGTGACTAGGTTACATGGGGTTCTGCTGTGTCAGTGACTAGGCTACATGGGGTTCTGCTAGGTGTCAGTGACTAGGCTACATGGGGTTCTGCTAGGTGTCAGTGACTAGGCTACATGGGGTTCTGCTCAGTGTCAGTAACTAGGCTACATGGGGTTCTTCTAGGTGTCAGTGACTAGGCTACATGGGGTTCTGCTCAGTGTCAGTGACTAGGCTACATGGGGTTCTGCTCAGTGTCAGTGACTAGGCTACATGGGGTTCTGCTCAGTGTCAGTGACGAGCCTACATGGGGTTCTGCTCAGTGTCAGTGACTAGACTACATGGGGTTCTGCTCAGTGTCAGTGACTAGGCTACATGGGGTTCTGCTCAGTGTCAGTGACTAGACTACATGGGGTTCTGCTCAGTGTCAGTGACTAGGCTACATGGGGTTCTGCTAGGTGTCAGTGACTAGACTACATGGGGTTCTGCTAGGTGTCAGTGACTAGCCTACATGGGGTTCTGCTCAGTGTCAGTGACTAGACTACATGGGGTTCTGCTAGGTGTCAGTGACTAGGCTACATGGGGTTCTGCTAGGTGTCAGTGACTAGGCTACATGGGGTTCTGCTAGGTGTCAGTGACTAGGCTACATGGGGTTCTGCTAGGTGTCAGTGACTAGACTACATGGGGTTCTGCTCAGTGTCAGTGACTAGGCTACATGGGGTTCTGCTCAGTGTCAGTAACTAGGCTACATGGGGTTCTGCACAGTGTCAGTGACTAGGCTACATGGGGTTCTGCTAGGTGTCAGTGACTAGACTACATGGGGTTCTGCTAGGTGTCAGTGACTAGGCTACATGGGGTTCTGCTAGGTGTCAGTGACTAGGCTACATGGGGTTCTGCTCAGTGTCAGTGACTAGACAAGGCAAGGCATGACAAGGTAGTTAATAAAGGATTGTTTTCAAGCAGTTTGTTTACACAGAAATCATTAAGTGTCAACATTATACTATTGTTCATCAGCAGCACTCAACACTAAAATGGAACAAGCTGCATGATTTGCCACAATCAAAGTTCCTTCTGGAAAAAAATACTTCATTCAATTCAATTCATCTAACGCAGTTACTGATTTTGTTTAACAAAGTTATTTCTGTGCCACCCACACAAAGGCAAAAGGTGATTTTATTTTTTATTTATTTTATTTCACCTTTATTTAACCAGGTAGGCAAGTTGAGAACAAGTTCTCATTTACAATTGCGACCTGGCCAAGATAAAGCAAAGCAGTTCGACAACATACAAAAACACAGAGTTACACATGGAGTAAAACAACATACAATCAATGATGCAGTAGAAAAAAATAAGACTATATACAATGTGAGCAAATGATGTGAGATAATGGAGGTAAAGGCAAAAAAATGCCATGGTGGCAAAGTAAATAAAGTATGGCAAGAAAACACTGGAATGGTAGATTTGTAGTTTGAAGAAAGTTAAAAGTTAAAATATAAATAATATGGTGCAAAGGGGCAAAATAAATAAAATAAATAAATACAGTAGGGGAAAAGGTAGTAGTTTGGGCTAAATTAAAGATGGGCTATGTACAGGTGCAGAGATCTGTGAGCTGCTCTGACAGCTGGTGCTTAAAGCTAGTGAGGGAGATAAGTGTTTCCAGTTTTAGAGATTTTTGTAGTTCGTTCCAGTCATTGGCAGCTGAGAACTGGAAGGAGAGACGACCAAAGGAGGAGTTGGCTTTAGGGGTGACCAGAGAGATATACCTGCTGGAGCGCGTGCTACAGGTGGGTGCTGCTATGGTGACCAGTGAGCGGAGATAAGGGGGGACTTTACCTAGCAGGGTCTTGTAGATGACCTGGAGCCAATGTGTTTGGCGACGATTATGAAGTGAAGGCCAGCCAACGAGAGCATACAGGTCGCAGTGGTGGGTTGTATATGGGGCTTTGGTGACAAAACGGATGGCACTGTGATAGACTGCATCCAGCTTGTTGAGTAGGGTATTGGAGGCTATTTTGTAAATGACATCGCCGAAGTCGAGGATTGGTAGGATGGTCAGTTTTACGAGGGTATGTTTGGCAGCATGAGTGAAGGATGCTTTGTTGCGAAATAGGAAGCCAATTCTAGATTTCACTTTGGATTGGAGATGATTGATGTGAGTCTGGAAGGAGAGTTTACAGTCTAACCAGACACCTAGGTATTTGTAGTTGTCCACAAATTCTAAGTTAGAACCGTCCAGAGAAGTTATGCTGGATGGGCGGGCAGGTGCAGGCAGCGATCGGTTGAAGAGCATGCATTTAGTTTTACTTGTGTTTAGGAGCAGTTGGAGACCACGGAAGGAGAGTTGAATGGCATTGAAGCTCGTCTGGAGGGTTGTTAACACAGTGTCCAAAGAAGGGCCAGAAGTATACAGAATGGTGTCGTCTGCGTAGAGGTGGATCAGAGATTCACCAGCAGCAAGAGCGACATCATTTATGTATACAGAGAAAAGAGTTGGCCCAAGAATTGAACCCTGTGGTACCCCCATAGAGACTGCCAGAGGTCCAGACAGTAGGCCCTCCGATTTGACACACTGAACTCTGTCAGAGAAGTAGTTGGTGAACCAGGCGACGCAATCGTTTGAGAAACCAAGGCTACTAAGTCTGCCGATGAGGATGTGGTGATTAACAGAGTCAAAAGCTTTGGCCAGGTCAATGAATACGGCAGCACAGTAATGTTTCTTATCGATGGCGGTTACGATGTCGTTTAGGACCTTGAGCGTGGCTGAGGTGCACCCATGACCAGCTCTGAAACCAGATTGCATAGCGGAGAGGGTGCGGTGGGATTCAAAATAGTCGGTAATCTGTTTGTTGACTTGGCTTTCGAAGACCTTAGAAAGGCAGGGTAGGATGGATATAGGTCTGTAGCAATTTGGGTCAAGAGTGTCACCTCCTTTGAAGAGGGGGATGACAGCAGCTGCTTTCCAATCTATGGGAATCTCAGACGACACGAAAGAGAGGTTGAACAGGCTAGTAATAGGGGTTGCAATAATTTCGGCAGATAATTTTAGAAAGAAAGGGTCCAGATTGTCAAGCCCAGCTGATTTGTAGGGGTCCAGATTTTGCAGCTCTTTCAGAACATCAGCTGAATGGATTTGGGAGAAGGAGAAATGGGGGAGGCTTGGGCGAGTAGCTGTGGGGGGTGCAGTGCTGTTGAATGCAGTAGGGGTAGTTAGGTGGAAAGCATGGCCAGCCGTAGAAAAATGCTTATTGAAATTCTCAATTATAGTGGGCTTATCGGTGGTGACAGAGTTTCCTATCCTCAGTGCAGTGGGCAGTTGGGAGGAGGTGTTCTTATTCTCCATGGACTTTACAATGTCCCAGAACTTTTTAGAGTTGGAGTTGCACGAAGCAAATTTCTGTTTGAAAAAGCTAGCCTTGGCGTTTCTAACTGCCTGTGTGTATTGGTTTCTAACTTCCCTAAAAAGTTGCATATCGCGGGGGCAGTTCGATGCTAATGCAGAACGCCACAGGATATTTTTGTGTTGGTTAAGGGCAGTCAGGTCTGGGGAGAACCAAGGGCTATATCTGTTCCTGGTTCTAAATTTCTTGAAAGGGGCATGCTTATTTAAGATGGAGAGGAAGGCATTTTTAAAAAATAACCAGGCATCCTCTACTGACGGGATGAGGTCAATATCCTTCCAGGATACCAGGGCCAGGTCGATTAGAAAGGCTTGCTCGTTGAAATGTTTCAGGGAGCGTTTGACAGTGATGAGTGGAGGTCGTTTGACCGCTGACCCATTACGGGTGCAGGCAATGAGGCAGTGATCGCTGAGATCTTGGTTGAAAACAGCAGAGGTGTAATTAGAGGGCACATTGGTTAGGATGATATCTATGAGGGTGCCAGTGTTTGCGGCTTTGGGGTTGTACCTGGTGGGTTCATTAATAATTTGTGTGAGATTGAGGGCATCAAGCTTGGATTGTAGAATGGCTGGGGTGTTGAGCATGTCCCAGTTTAGGTCGCCTAGTAGCACGAGCTCTGAAGATAGATGGGGGGCAATCAGTTCACATATGGTGTCCAGAGCACAGCTAGGGGCCGAGGGGGGTCTATAGCAGGCGGCAACGGTGAGAGACTTGTTTTTGGAGAGGTGGATTTTTAAAAGTAGAAGTTCAAATTGTTTGGGTACAGACCTGGATAGTAGGACAGAACTCTGCAAGCTATCTCTGCAGTAGATTGCAACACCGCCCCCTTTGGTCATTCTATCTTGTCTGAAAACGTTGTAGTTAGGGATGAAGATTTCACAGTTTTTGGTGGACTTCCTAAGCCAAGATTCAGACACAGCTAGGACATCCGGGTTGGCAGAGTGTGCTAAAGCAGTGAATAAAACAAACTTAGGGAGGAGGCTTCTAATGTTAACATGCATGAAACCAAGGCTATTACGGTTACAGAAGTCATCAAAAGAGAGCGCCTGGGGAGTAGGTGTGGAGCCAGGCACTGCAGGGCCTGGATTCACCTCTACATCCCCAGCGGAGCAGAGAAGAATAAGTATGAGGGTACGGCTAAAAGCTATAAGAATTGGTCGTCTGTGACGTCCAGAATAGAGAGAAAAAGGAGCAGGTATCTGGGGGCGATAAAATAGCTTCAAGGTATAATGTACAGACAAAGGTATGGTGGGATGTGAGTACAGAGGAGGTAAACCTAGGCATTTAGTGATTATGAGAGAGATATTGTCTCTAGAAACATCATTGAAACCAGAAGATGTCATAGCATGTGTGGGTGGAGGAACTGAGAGGTTGGATAAGGTATAATGAGCAGGGCTAGAGGCTCTACAGTGAAATAAGCCAATAAACACTAACCAGAACAGCAATGGACAAGGCATATTGACATTAAGGAGAGGCATGCTTAGCCGAGTGATCAGAGGGTCCAGTGAGATTCAGACAGCTAGCCGGGCCATAGGTAGCAAGCTGGTGGAAGATGGGAGGAGGTCTGTTTTTAGCCGCCTCGTGCGTTTCCGTCTGTGGGTTAGTGGGGTTCCGTGTGGAAGGGGGGACCTGTCCAAGTTGGCAAAATAGTTAGTTATAGTGGCCCAAGAAAAGTGTCCGACAGACCTATTCAGATCGCAGCCGAAAAGACAGCTAACGATTAGCTGGCCGCAGATGGGCGATCAGGTTACGTCGCGACGGAGGGGCCAGTTGGACAACTCCCTCGGGCAGATAACGTCGGTGATCCAGTCGTGAAGACCCAATGGGGCTCCGCATCGGCAGTAAAACGGGTCAGGATAGGTGAGTTGTAGCCCAGGAGACACTTCAGCTGGCTAGCTCAGGAATAGCCCACGAGTGGCTGACGGAATTCTTCAGCTGGCTAGCTAGCTAGCTCCGTAATAGTGTGTGTTAATTGAAGTAAAATGTTCATGTCCTACAGACAGAGATCTTAAACACACTGAACAAAAATATAAACACAACAATTTCTAAGACTTTACTGAGTTACAGTACATATAAGGAAATCAGTCAATTGAAAGAAATGCATTAGGCCCTTATCTATGGATTTCACGTGACTGGGCAGAAAAGCAACCATGGGTGGGCCGGGGAGGGCATAGGCAGTTTCACTAGAAATACTCCTCAGCCTCCCACAGGTGAAGAAGCCGGATGTGGAGGTCCTGGACTGGTGTGGTTACACGTGGTCTCCGGCTGTGAGGCTGGTTGGACGTACTGCCAAATTCTCTAAAACGAAGTTGGAGGCAGCTTAGAGTAGAGAAATTAATATTTAATACCCTGGCAACAACTCTGGTGGACATTCCTGCAGTCAGCATGCCAATTGCATGCTGCCTCAAAACTTGAGACACCTGTGTCATTGTGTTGTGTGACAAAACTTCACATTTTAGAGTGTCCTTTTATTGTCCCCAGCACAAGGTGCACCTGTGTAATGATCATGCTGTTTAATCAGCTTCTTGATATGCCACACCTGTCAGGTTGATGGATTATATTGGCAAATGAGAAATGCTCAATTACAGCGATGTAAACATATTTGTGCATCAAATATGAGTGAAATTAGCTTTTTGTGCATATAGAAAACTTCTTTACATGTTGATTTTATGTTTTTCAGTCTACATAAAGTAAGCACCAAACCCAATCCTCCTCCACTCCAAACTAGAGTGAGTAGAGGCTGCAAGAGAAATATAAAGTGGAGCAAAACTAGTACTTCCTATTTAAGTCTAGCTGTATCCCACACATCTCTCAACAGATAGCACTGAGCAAGAAGCAGCTTCAGGTCTGCCAGACATCTCTCAACAGACAGCACTGAGCAAGAAGCAGCTTTAGGTCTGCCAGACATCTCTCAACAGATAGCACTGAGCAAAAACAAGCTTTAGGTCTGATTGACATCTCTCAACAGATAGCACTGAGCAAGAAGCAGCTTTAGGTCTGCCAGACATCTCTCAACAGATAGCACTGAGCAAGAAGCAGCTTCAGGTCTGATTGACATCTCTCAACAGATAGCACTGAGCAAGAAGCAGCTTTAGGTCTGCCAGACATCTCTCAACAGACAGCACTGAGCAAGAAGCAGCTTTAGGTCTGCCAGACATCTCTCAACAGATAGCACTGAGCAAGAAGCAGCTTTAGGTCTGATTGACATCTCTCAACAGATAGCACTGAGCAAGAAGCAGCTTTAGGTCTGCCAGACATCTCTCAACAGATAGCACTGAGCAAAAACAAGCTTTAGGTCTGATTGACATCTCTCAACAGATAGCACTGAGCAAAAACAAGCTTTAGGTCTGCCAGACATCTCTCAACAGATAGCACTGAGCAAGAAGCAGCTTCAGGTCTGCCAGACATCTCTCAACAGACAGCACTGAGCAAGAAGCAGCTTTAGGTCTGCCAGACATCTCTCAACAGATAGCACTGAGCAAGAAGCAGCTTCAGGTCTGATTGACATCTCTCAACAGATAGCACTGAGCAAGAAGCAGCTTTAGGTCTGCCAGACATCTCTCAACAGATAGCACTGAGCAAGAAGCAGCTTTAGGTCTGCCAGACATCTCTCAACAGATAGCACTGAGCAAGAAGCAGCTTCAGGTCTGATTGACATCTCTCAACAGATAGCACTGAGCAAGAAGCAGCTTTAGGTCTGCCAGACATCTCTCAACAGACAGCACTGAGCAAGAAGCAGCTTTAGGTCTGATTGACATCTCTCAACAGATAGCACTGAGCAAGAAGCAGCTTTAGGTCTGATTGACATCTCTCAACAGACAGCACTGTGCAAGAAGCAGCTTTAGATCTGATTGACATCTCTCAACAGATAGCACTGAGCAAAAACAAGCTTTAGGTCTGATTGACATCTCTCAACAGATAGCACTGAGCAAGAAGCAGCTTTAGGTCTGCCAGACATCTCTCAACAGATAGCACTGAGCAAGAAGCAGCTTCAGGTCTGATTGACATCTCTCAACAGACAGCACTGAGCAAGAAGCAGCTTTAGATCTGATTGACATCTCTCAACAGATAGCACTGAGCAAGAAGCAGCTTTAGGTCTGCCAGACATCTCTCAACAGATAGCACTGAGCAAGAAGCAGCTTCAGGTCTGATTGACATCTCTCAACAGACAGCACTGAGCAAGAAGCAGCTTTAGATCTGATTGACATCTCTCAACAGATAGCACTGAGCAAAAACAAGATTTAGGTCTGATTGACATCTCTCAACAGATAGCACTGAGCAAGAAGCAGCTTTAGGTCTGATTGACATCTCTCAACAGACAGCACTGAGCAAAAACAAGCTTTAGGTCTGATTGACATCTCTCAACAGATAGCACTGAGCAAAAACAAGCTTTAGGTCTGCCTGACAACTCTCAACAGATAGCACTGAGCAAGAAGCAGCTTCAGGTCTGCCAGACATCTCTCAACAGACAGCACTGAGCAAGAAGCAGCTTTAGGTCTGCCAGACATCTCTCAACAGACAGCACTGAGCAAGAAGCAGCTTTAGGTCTGCCAGACATCTCTCAACAGATAGCACTGAGCAAGAAGCAGCTTTAGGTCTGATTGACATCTCTCAACAGATAGCACTGAGCAAGAAGCAGCTTTAGGTCTGATTGACATCTCTCAACAGATAGCACTGAGCAAGAAGCAGCTTTAGTCCTGCCAGACATCTCCCAACACAGTGGTTCCCAAACTTTTTTATAGTCCTGTACCCCATCAAACATTCAACCTCCAGCTGTGTATCCCCTCTAGCACCAGGGTCAGCACACTTTGAAATGTTGTTTTTTGCCATCATTTGCCACACACACACACACTATACGATACATTTATTAAAGTCAAGAATGAGTGTGAGATTTTGTCACAACCCGGCTCGTGGGAAGTGACAAAGAGCTCTTATAGGACCAGGGCACATATAATAATAATCAATCATTTTGCTCTTTATTTAACCATCTTACATATAAAACTTTATTTGTTCATCAAAAATTGTGACTAACTCACCGCAGGTTAATGAGAAGGGTGTGCTTGAAAGGATGCACATAACTCTGCAATGTTGGGTTGTATTAGATAGAGTCTCAGTCTTAAATCATTTTCCCCACACAGTCTGTGCCTGTATTTAGTTTTCATGCTAGTAAGGGCCGAGAACCCACTCACACATACTGTAGGTATGTGGTTGCAAAGGGCATCAGTGTCTTAACAGCGCGATCTGCCAAGACAAGATAATCTGAGCGCAGCCCTATCCAGAAATATGGCAGTGGCTTCTGATTAAATGTTCACAGAACCGCTTGTTGCAATTTCGATGAGACTCTCTTGTTCAGATATCGGTAAGTGGACTAGAGGCAGGGCATGAAAGGGATAACAAATCCAGTTGTTTGTGTCGTCCGTTTCGGGAAAGTACCTGCATAATTACGCACCCAACTCACTCAGGTGCTTCACTATATCACATTTTATATCACAATCACATTGTCCGTAAGCTCATTTGCACACAAAAAAATCATACAATGATGGAAAGACCTGTGTGTTGTCCTTGTTAATGCAGACAGAGAAGAGCTCCAACTTCTTAATCACAGTCTCAATTTTGTCCCGCACATTGAATATAGTTGCGGAGAGTCCCTGTAATCCTAGATTCAGATCATTCAGGCGAGAAAAAACATCACCCAGATAGGCCAGTCGTGTGAGAAACTCGTCATCATGCAAGCGGTCAGACAAGTGAAAATTATGGTCAGTAAAGAAAACTTTAAGCTCGTCTCAACAACAAAAAAACGTGTCAATAACCAGCGTATGTCGTAAAAGCGTTACATGGTCACTGCCCATATCATTACATAGTGCAGAAAATACAGGAGAGTTCATGGGCCTTGCTTTAACAAAGTTAACCATTTTAACTGTATTGTCCAAAACGTCTTTCAAGCTGTCAGGCATTCCCTTGGCAGCAAGAGCCTCTCGGTGGATGCTGCAGTGTACCCAAGTGGCGTCGGGAGCAACTGCTTGCACGCACGTTCCCACTCCACTATGTCTCCCTGTCATGGCTTTTGCGCCATCAGTACAGATACCAACACATCTTGACCACCAAAGTCCATTTGATGTCACAAAGCTGCCCAGTACTTAAAAAATATCCTCTGCTGTTGTCCTGGTTTCCAGAAGAGGATGTCTTCCTTAATTGACCCCCCATAAAAGTAACGGACATATACCAGGGTTTTTTTGGCCATTTGTCCCAGCCATATCCGCAGCAGCAGGAAGAATGAAGTCCTCCACAATAGTATGGGGCTTGCATGTCCTAGCCACTCGGTAGCTCACCATATTAGACGCTTCTAGACCCTTCTTATTAATGGTATCTGTTGCTTTTATACATGCCTTACTACTCAAAAGTCGTCTTAATTCTCGTGGCTTATTTTTCAAATTGGCATGTTTTGTTTCTAAATGTCTGCGCAAGAGTGAAGGTTTCATTGAGTTGTGAGATAGTACTATTGCACATATTACACACTGTGGCTGAGGAAAGGCACTACTCCTAATATAAGTGAACCCCAAATCAATGCAGTTCTCATCATATTTGCACCTGTCCGATGGTCCAATGTCCCTGTCTAATTATTTAACTAGGCTACCTGTATTTGACATTATGTTATTTCGCTGAACACGAGATGATTTACTTGTATTTTTGGCAGTGAAACGAGGCTACTCAGGCGAGAGAAAAAAATTTTGCCTAAATGTTTGGCCTTTTCGGGAAAATAAACAGATTTAATTTTTTTTTATTAAAATGTGAATCCGGTTTTTATTAGTTGTACCACCAACAGCATTGCGCGTACCCCAGTTTGGGAATACCTGTCCCAACAGAAACAGCTTTATGGCTGCCAACATGTATTGATGTGCTGAACACACACACACACACACACACACACACACACACACACACACACACACACACACACACACACACACACACACACACACACACACACACACACACACACACACACACACAGGGTGGAGCCAATGCCGTTTAAAGAGGAAGAAAGCACAGGGAGAGGCTGCTTGGGGGCGGCGGGGTTTGGGGGTGGAGCTGGTGGATTTTATTGATGCCCTGGGTGGGCCTTTATGCACACAAGCAATAACCACATGGCAGAATGACTCCAGTGAGTATTCCCCCCAGCTGACACACACAACCCTTGGCTATACATCGTTAATTAATAGAACATCAAACCCCTCCTGCTTCTAGACATGTTGACTTCACACTGCAGTGTCCTCTCAGCTGATTATACTGACTTCAACCATGTCTATTGGCTATTGTCTCCCTATGAGCCAGGCGTGTGTGTTAGCAGCAGGGTGGTGGGAGGGCTTAATCCCGGATAGCGGCAAGACTATCAGACATTTACACACCCAGATCTGACTGGAAAGGTGTTTAAAATGGAGGAAAGGAGAGAGCATGTGGAGTGGGATGCTTACTAAGAGGTGAATATTATTACAGAGTGCAACATGGGTTGTAAATGGCACCCTCTTCCCTTGATAGTGCACTACTTTTGACCAGGGGCCATAGGGCTCTGGTTAAAAGAAGTACACTATAAAAGGGAATAGGGTCAGTGTTGGTGACATCCCTCTGGTATGAGGAGCTCTGTGGTGGAGAGCTCTATATTAACAAAGTGTCTCACGTAGGAGTGCTGATCTAAGATCAGTTTTGCCTTTAAGCTCATAATGAATAAGACAGGGAGAGAGCTGATCCAGCACTTACACTGTGAGACGATGAGAAAGGTAAATACAGGAGAGAACATCCATTTAGAGAAGAATGGATGACGTCAGTAACACTGCAGTGGAACGGCAATATTCACACTCCTGCTCAGTCAAAAAAAAAAAAACATTTGCTCTGAAATATCTACAAATCATAGATGATTGATTATAAAGGATCAATTAAAATGGCCTGGTCTGGAAAGCAGACATGATAGTAAGATTTGAGACCGATGCTGCAGACCCACCTACAGTAGTTAGACCTGTGACTGATGATGTGGACACACACCTACAGTAGTTAGACCTGTGACTGATGATGTGGACACACACCTACAGTAGTTAGACCTGTGCCTGATGATGAAGACACACCTACAGTAGTTAGACCTGTGACTGATGATGTGGACACACACCTACAGTAGTTAGACCTGTGCCTGATGATGAAGACACACCTACAGTAGTTAGACCTGTGACTGATGATGCAGACACACACCAACAGTAGTTAGACCTGTGACTGATGATGCAGACACACACCAACAGTAGTTAGACCTGTGACTGATGATGCGGACACACACCTACAGTAGTTAGACCTGTGCCTGATGAAGACACACCTACAGTAGTTAGACCTGTGACTGATGATGTGGACACACACCTACAGTAGTTAGACCTGTGCCTGATGATGCAGACACACACCAACAGTAGTTAGACCTGTGACTGATGATGCAGACACACACCAACAGTAGTTAGACCTGTGACTGATGATGCGGACACACACCTACAGTAGTTAGACCTGTGACTGATGAAGACACACCTACAGTAGTTAGACCTGTGACTGATGATGCAGAGAGAGCTAGACCCATCTAGAAGCGCTGACTGGCATTAATACTGTGAACATGTCAACCAATGCCATTAGCATCGCTACCCCACTACAATCAACAAGCAGAGGTCAATCCTGGGTTAAAACCAAGGAGATATTAGTCCTGGCTTTAAAATGAGCCTGTAGCCAATCATCTGATCATATTGGGGCTTCCACAAACGTCAGAGCCTTGCATTTAGTGCCGAGCAGCAACACAGTAATTGGCGCTCCTTGACAGCCTGTGTTATTAAGTGAGGCAAACTGTAACCTCTGATGGGGTTCAGTTCAGCTGAGGGGGTTGACAGAGACACCAGACAAAAAGGCAGTAAAAACGTATATCGCACCTGTTAAGGGGAGACAAATGTGCAGGGCCAAATGATCCAGTGTGACATTGGTAGAGAGGTAGGTGAGAGGGTAGCCACGTGGAAAGAGATTGGAGGGTACTGCTGGGAGATTTGCTGGCTCCATCTCAACAATCAGGTTCTTAGAACTGAGGTGGTGTGAGTTAACAAGTAAATATGGGGGGGGGACCCGTTGGCCATGTTACGGCGCAGGTGGGGGAGAGACCCGTTGGCCACGTTACGGCGCAGGTGGGGGAGAGACCCGTTGGCCACGTTACGGCGGCGGGGAGGACCCGTTGGCCACGTTACGGCGCAGGTGGGAGGGGGGGGGAGAGACCCGTTGGCCACGTTACAGTGCAGGTGGGAGGGGGGGGGGAGAGACCCGTTGGCCACGTTACGGTGCAGGTGGGAGGGGAGAGAGACCCGTTGGCCACGTTACGGTGCAGGTGGGAGGGGAGAGAGACCCGTTGGCCACGTTACGGTGCAGGTGGGAGGGGAGGAGAGAGACCCGTTGGCCACGTTACGGCGCAGGTGGGGGGGCTTGTGGGCCACGTTACGGCGCAGGTGGGGGGGCTCGGGGGCCACGTTACGGCGCAGGTGGGGGGGACCCGTTGGTAAGAGTGGCACCGAAAGCTAGATAAATGGTGGCTGGCATCTTACACTGTAACTGACAAAAGGCAGTAACATATTTAATAAATGGAACGCACAAGAAGCCAACAAATATAAAAATGGTTAACGTTCATCTTTCTCCCATGTGCAAAACCAGATTAGACACGTCAGATGTATTCAACATTTCGGTCTAACTGAACTCATTTAATGTCAATAATACAGATACAAAATTAAAACCTTAAAAAGTCTATCCAATATATTCTGAAAAAAAAAAATCAAATGTTAATTGACCAAAAGCAGAAAAAAACTATGTCAAGATGAAGAAAAGAAGATATGACATGTGATTTATGCTGAGTGGCACAGCTGACAAACTGTTACAGAACCATGTTGGGTATATAAAGGAAGACCAATCCAAACACCGACCTAAGCACTTCTGTAGATCTGAGAGCATTGGATGGCGTAAGCAAAATGGAAATCATTTCACTAAGCCTATGACAAGGCATAGTGTAGCTATGACAACATTTGCTATACCAAGGCTATCCAGTCATTCCACGTCTACTCAACTGCCTAAAGGGCTATTTGAGCCAAAACTTGCAAGGAGAAAGGCTTCCACGTGTGCTTGGTGATGGCTAAAAAGACAAACTGACAGAATGCATCGTTCTTCCCCTCCTGTGGTCCTGATTGATTGAAACACCAGGAAGTCATTGAGAAGACTTCCTCAAGCACACAGTAGGGATGATGAGGGAGGGAGCCACATGAGGGGGTGGGGGAGCCACATGTGGGAGGGGGGGGAGCAACATACTGCATGTACAAAATGAAAGGAACAAGAAGGAATGGCTGGATGAGGAGAGAGTGGGAAGGGTGTCGTTTCTACGCTGCCGACCGTCGTCGGATGATAAACGCTCCTCTTTGTAGCTGTCCCAGGTATATCCTCATCTTGGTGCTGTCGCTGGTCTTCCTCACCCAGATCTGAGGGGAAACCCAACCAATAGGACTCATTATGGTAATTTACAAAAATGCCTCTATATAATAAGGCATGGTGCTCATCATATCAGGAGTTCCAGAACATATAAAAATAACATTCCACAATTGATATACTATATTAAACATTTAATCAGGCAATTTTAGGAAAACTACTATTTTTTTCTATCCTCTTCCAGCTCAGGTCTCAATCTTGTTTTATGCTAAGAGTCCCAAAAATTGGAACAGAGCATGGAAAATTGGTATTTTCATCACTCAGTCCCCTGGTGTTGGAATTCCCTCCAAGCCAGCCTAAAACTCCAGTACCTATTGTCCCTGGAGGAGTTCAAAGGACAAATAGATTAACAGCTTGTTGAGACATGTAGTTGTTCCTGGTTGTCACCCCATGTCACTAGTTTGCATTGCCTTATGTAAGGAAGCATGTTGTTTTACTTCAGACAGTTTGCTGTTGTATGTATGCTGCTGTCTGTTCTGTTTTGTCATTTCATTTTTAGCCCGTCCCAACAGGAGGCCTTTTGCCAGGCCATCTTGTAAATAAGAATTTGTTCTTAATTGAATTGCCTGATTAAATAAAATACACCATCCTTACACTGCACTTTGGACAGATTAAGACCACCATAACTTTATACTAGCAAGTCATGCATCCCTCTAATATATAATGGATTTAAGTGGTACAAGCATAGAGCTGTGTAGCTGTGGAAACGGAGAACTGAAACCCACCTCGTTTGTTCCCACTGAGCTGATGACACAGCTGATCTTGGTGTTCTCCTTGGACTCCAGGTGGATGGCCTGGCTCTTATGATACCTGATGGAAACACCATGAGAAAAGAAAAAAAATGCAAATAGCACAAAACATTAGCAACACAAAACGTCCTCACATCCTGGAAAAATTAATGCTTGGTTGTTTATGATAATTATCTTAAATTGCAGTCTGTAGGAATTTCAGGAATTTCTAAGCACTGTCCTTTTGAAACCATGACCTAGAAAATATTACATGTAGCTAATTTAGTATTATTTATCCTGTTATCTGCCATTGAGTGAGGGGTAAGAGGAGGAATTACTTCTATTTAACTAGGCAAGTCAGTTAAGAAAAAAAATCTTATTTTCAATGACAGCCTACCGGGGAACAGTGGGATAACTGCCTTGTTCAGGGGCAGAACGACAGATTGTTAATCTGTCAATTTGGGAATTCGATCTAGCAACCTTTCGGTTACTGGCCCAACGCTCTAACCACTAGGCTACCTGCCACCCCAGGAATCAGCCCAGATAAGGACTTCTATACCTATAGGATAATATCCTCTTGAGCACACAATCCCTTAAAGGTTATAATAGATAATCTGACAATGCTGTAATGGAGAGAGAAACAAAATGGCCGAAAGCCAGGTAGTCTTTGATTGTGGCTGAGGAGAGAGTCTGAGGTAAGTGAAAAGGAGTGACAGCTGGAACAGACAGAATTAGTAAAAAGTGTTTCTTTATTGAAGAAAATATGTCCGCTTGCTTCAGCCGTCTTGCTTTCAAGCAAACACATTAGATTAAACATAATTACTGGGAGAAAGGAGAAGAATACATGTGGTTTCAACCATGGCTGTGGAGTCTTCACCATCCTCTCCCCTCAGCCTTTCTTAGCCTAGGTCTGGTGAGACTGTGGGAGCGAGACCGATAGCAGCGAACACTTCACTCAACTGAGATCCCCTCTCTCACTTCAGAATTGATCAAAGGCTACATGAAAGTCATGGAAAGCCATTTTTAATATCACAGAGGAGCACATTTCACATTTTCCACTCTTCAAAAGGAATTATTCATTGGTGCGTGATGTCCTATGCAGAGAGCTACTCTTTACCCAAAGGGCCTGAGAGGACAGATTATCCCATCCAAGCAAACACTGTCATTTCTGTCAGCCTGTGGAACTCTCTGTATGCCAAAACCCATGTTCCTTCCTCATGATAGCGATGTAATGTAATTCCATGGTAACAGGTAGTATGAGCCTGTCTGGCTAACATTCCAGCCACCCATTCGTTAATATGAAACATCACCTATTGGCCAGAGGGAATGTTACCATAAACATACTACAAACATGATTACCATTTCTTGAATCTTGTTTTTGAAGTCTTAAAAAAACAGACATATCAGCAAAGCCAAGAATTCTTCAGTAAGTAGAGCATGAGGATTTATAAGGCTGTGGCACCATCTAGCGACTAATAAAAGTCAACCGCATCATTAATTAAAACACTCAGTATTATATTATAGGGAACCAGTTTAGTAGATCTTATATTTAGACCAATCCTATTAAAACAGCAGACAATAAAAGTCCAAAATTACCCCTTTTTGCTGTTTTTTTTAAATGGTCTAATCAACCAAATGAAAAAGATAGTGTGCATGTACCATCTCTTGTCATAGTACAGCTTTCCCTCTTCAATGCGGGCCTCATAGCGCTGTGAGGGGGCCTCCATTGGAATGGTGGGCATTTGATCTGGAGACGATGGAGACACTGGGGGAGAAAACATGGTGTGAGAAAAACGAAAGTAATTTCAATGTAAATAGTTAGTTTACTAAAAATGCTGCCAGCCCGGAGCTCTTGATGTTTAATTTATATAACAATGAACATGTTTTTGTAATGTGAACAAAAATCCTGTATAATAACTTGATTCATCCTCATTTTGGCTTGATGGCATTTAGACTGAAACAAAACAATCCTAACAGTAGTAAAGAAAATGGACTGCTCACATACCTGGACGCTTAGGGGATTTCAGCTGCTTGTTCAGTATTCGCAGGTCTTCCAGGATCTGGTCATCGGTTAGCAAATAGTTCAGCTGAGGTGTGGATCGTTAAGGACAACTCGTCTCAATCAAATCATAATTTGTGTGTGTGTATATATATATCTATTTCTGTAAAGGGGTAAAAACTATCTAGTAAGTTTTAACCCTTGTGAAAATAGAAAAAAGTGAAATGTAACTTATCGGTCAAGACGAGATTCTTTGAAGCTGGACAGTGCCTAACATGGATCAACACTGTTGTAGACAAGACAGCAGAGTGATTGGACTTCTAGTAAAGGATATCAGGTGCAGGTTTCCTCCGCTTGTCTGGAATGGGGACTGGATCGTTGGGCCGCCTCCTTAACTTCCGGGTCATGATGGGTTTCACCTCCATGGAATCTACACAGGGGTAATACGGAATGAGATCATTGCCATGCACCCGACATTGTAGAAATAGTATTACTAGTCCACCTGTCATAGCACATCGACTTCACTGGGAAAGAACATTCTAGTAATTCTATGGCTGACACTCATGTGGGTATAACACAGGGAAAGCTCTATTGGTATATGTACACCGAGTATTCAAAACTTGGGGCTCCCGAGTGGCGCAGCGGTCTAAGCCATTGCATTTCAGTGCTAGAGGTGTCACTACAGACAACCCGGTTTGAATCCAGGCTGTATCACAACTGGCCGTGATTGGGAGTCCCATAAGACGGCGTAAAATTGGCCCAGCATCTTCTGGGTTTGGCCGTCATTGTAAATAAGAATTTGATCTTAACGGACTTGCCTAGTTAAATAAATAAAACATTTAAAGAACACCTGCTCTTTCCATGACAGACTAACCAGGTGAATCGTATGATCCCTTACTGAAGTCAACTGTTAAATCCACTTCAATCAATGTAGATTAAGGGGAAGAGACAAGCTTAAAAATCATTCAACCTTTGAGACATGGATTGTACGTGTGCCATTCAGAGGGTGAATGGACAGGATAAAATATGCAAGTGCCTTTGAACAGGGAATGGTGGTTAGGTGCCAGGCACACCAGTTTGAGTGTGTCAATAACTGCAACACTGCTGGGTTTTATCAAGAATGGTCCACCACCCAAAGGACATCCAGCCAACTTGACACAACTGTGGGACGCATTGGAGTCAACATGGGCCAACTCCATATTACGGAGATTATCCCAATGTTTGGTATACTCAGTGTGTGTACACAGTCAGTGATCCGATTCAAAAGTGCAGTTTTCTAGTACCGGGTCAGACCCCTCTTTGCCTCCAGAACAACCTGGGCATGGAAATGTTGCTCAGTTGGTATCAAGAGACCTAACGTGTGCCAGGAAAACATTCCCCACACCATTACACCACCAGCCTCTATTGACACCAGGCAGGATGTGGCCATGGACTCATGCTGCTTACGCCAAATCCTGACTCTGCCATCGGTATGCCAACAGGAACAAGGATTCTTCAGACCAGGCAATGTTTTTCCACTCCTCAATTGTCCAGTGTTGGTGATTGCATGCCCAGCTGATAGGAGTGGAACCCGGTGTGGTCGTCTGCTGCAATAGCCCATCTGTGACAAGGGCCGATGAGTTGTGCTTACCGAGAAGCCATTCTGAGCCGTTATTTGCCCATTTGTGGCAAGCCTGTTAGATTGCACGATTCTTTGCACGATTCTTGCCTTTATCCTTCGACCTGTAATCAACGAGCGGATTTTGCCCACAGGACTGCCACTAACTGGATATTTTTTTGTTTGTCACACCATTCTCAGTAAACCCTAGACACAGCCGTGTGTGAAAAGCCCAGGAGGCCATCTGTTTCTGAGATACTGGAACCAGCGCGACTGGCAACGACAAACAAACCACCAAAGTCTCTTAGGTCACTCATTTTACCCATTCCAACGTTCAATCAAACAGTAACTGAATGCCTGCTTTATATTCGGCGCAAACTGTGTGTGAACTGGGTGGTGTACCTAATAAACTGGCCAATATGTGTATGTATATGACCTTACATGTTATACTAACATTACTGCACTGAAACAGATTTTCAATTTAGTGATTAGCATGAAAATCTGGAAGTTAGAGCAAAAAACAAATGTATCTGAGACTTTCAGCCATTGTTAGTATGAAGGTTGTGAGATACATGATGGGCTTAGAAACTCCATCTCCAAAACACATCCACTGTATTGACCGAGGATAAAATAAGTTAGACTACATAGTCTTCTTCCTCAGCAAAAACCAACCAACACCCTTCAGTCTTTTTTATCCCCCCCGCTCAGAGTGAGATGAGGGAGGGAGACAGTCTCAGTGATTCTCCTACCGCCTGTCAGCTCCATTGTTAATTTCTCATTCTCTATCATCTTCTTCTTCTCCTCTAGCTCAGCAATTAAGTTTTCCTTCAGCTCCACCTTCTTATCGTCAAACTCTTTCACCGCCGCCTTCTTCTCTTTGATGTAGTTCCTCTCCACCTGTTCTGTCTGAGAGAGCGAGAGAGAAGGAACCAGAGAGGGGAGCCCCAGAAAGAGGGGAGCCCCAGAGATTGTCAAAAACAAAATACATACAAATAAATCAATAATTCGCAGGTGAAGGATTCAGTCGAAATTCCATGTTAGGTAATAATATCAAAACATCTCTTACCTCAAGTTGGAGAAAGAGATCTATAAGAAACAGACAAAAGACAATATTAACCCTCATGTTGACTGCATCGTCAGTTAATCCCTGGCTGTCACATTGACTTTCAGCACAAAACCTACCACCACAAAAAAATAGTGTTTTTATTCATCACGTACACAGCAGGAATAAATGGTGCAGTACAATTCTTACAAGCTGGCTCCCTCAAATGCAGCATACACTTTGGGTGTTCAAGTTCAAATGACACAGAATGAGGTCTCTCCATGTGGTAACAACTTAATGGTGACTGAGTGCATCCCAAATGGCACCCTACGCCTTTTGGGCCCTGGTCAAAAGTAGTGTACTATATAGGGAGCCATTTAGGGATGAGAACAGTGATCTTATTCAACAACAGTGCCATTTTCTTACCAGCATTGCGGACTCTCTCCTTGTATTGCTGGTCCAGCTTCTTCATTCTCTTCTGGTACTCCTGAAGTGTTCCTGCAGAGAAGTGTTTTATTAAAACACAGCATATACAGTTGAAGTCATTAGTTTACATACAACTTAGCCAAATACATTTAAACTCCAGTTTTTCACAATTCCTGACATTTAATCCTAGTAAGAACTCCCTGTCTTAGGTCAGTTAGGATCACCACTTAATTTTAAGAATGTGAAATGTCAGAATAATAGTAGAGAGAATTATTGATTTCATCACATTGCCAGTGGGTCAGAAGTTTACACACTCAATTAGTATTTGGTAGCATTGCCATTAAATTCTTTTAACTTGGGTCAAACGTTTCGGGTAGCCTTCCACAAGCGTCCCATAATAAGTTGGGTTATTTTGGCCCATTTCTCCTGACAGAGCTGGTGTAATTGAGTCAGGTTTGTAGGCCTCCTTGCTCGCACACACTTTTTCAGTTCTGCCCACAAATTTTCTATGGGATTGAGGTCAGGGCTTTGTGATGGCCACTCCCATACCTTGACCTTGTTGTCCTTAAGCCATTTTGCCACAACTTTGGAAGTATGCTTGGGGTCACTATCCATTTGGAAGACCCATTTACGACCAAGCTTTAACTTCCTGACTGATGTCTTGAGATGTTCCTTCAATATATCCACATAATGCCATCTATTTTGTGAAGTGCACCAGTCCCTCCTGCAGCAAAGCACCCCCACAACATGATGCTGCCACCCCCGTGCTTCAAGGTTGGGATGGTGTTCTTTAGCTTGCAAGCCTCCCCCCTTTTCCTCCAAACATAATGCTCATTATGGCCAAACAGTTCTATTTTTGTTTCATCAGGCCAGAGGCCATTTCTCCAAAAAGTACGATCTTTGTCCCCATGTGCAGTTGCAAACCGTAGTCTGGCTTTTTTTTTTATGGCGGTTTTGGAGCCGTGGCTTCTTCCTTGCTGAACGGCCTTTCAGGTTATGTCGATATAGGACTCGTTTTACTGTGGATATAGATACTTTTGTATTGGTTTCCTCCAGCATCTACACAAGATCCTTTGCTGTTGTTCTGGGATTGATTTGCACTTTTCGCACCAAAGTACGTTCATCTCTAGGAGACAGAAAGTGTCTCCTTCCTGAGCGGTATGACAGCTGCGTGGTCCCATGATGTTTATACTTGTGACTATTGTTTGTACAGATGAACGTGGTACCGTCAGGCATTTGGAAATTGTTCCCAAGGATGAACCAGACTTGGAGGTCTACGATTTTTCTTTCTGAGGTCTTGGCTGATTTTTGATTTTCCCATGATGTCAAGCAAAGAGGCACTGAGTTTGAAGGTAGGCCTTGAAATACATCCACAGGTACACCTCCAATTGACTCAAATTACGTCAATTAGCCTATCAGAAGCTTCTAAAGCCATGACATCATTTTCTGGAATTTTCCACGCTGTTTAAAGGCACAGTCAACTTAGCGTATGTAAACTTCTGACACACTGGAATTGTGATACAGTGAATTATAAGTGAAATAACCTGTCTAAACAATTGTTGGAAAATTACGTGTCATGCGCAAAGTAAATGTCCTGAACGACTTACCAAAACTATAGTTTGTTAACAAGAAATTGTGGAGTGGTTGAAATACAAGTTTTAATGACTCCAACCTAAGTGTACGTAGACTTCCAACTTCAACTGTATGCCTAACTTCTTATCCAACCAATCTCTCAATGCAAAGAGCACCACCTCTGAGGCTCTGTCATAACAGTTGTGCAAAATGATAAAGGTCTGCTCAGCTCTACTTATGCACGAGGAGGAATTCATGACATTGATAATCACATTGATTGTGAATGCAAGGAGGATAATGAACGGATTATAGGATAGGCCTAATTCATAAATGCAGTGAGGATAATTAGAAACAGTGACACTACCCTCTTGGAGTTGCGTCAACTGCATTTTCAATGATGCCAGCTTGTCTTGGTACATCCTGAAAGCAAATAAAAACATGATTATCACAACCAACTACTAAATCTGTAAATGTAGTCCTTCAAGATCAGGCTACATTTTGAACATCCCATTTGATCCATGTCAACATATATTCTATCCAGTGTAACAGTGCAATTGGTGGTCAACACTCACTGTTCTTTGATTTCCACATAGTCATCCTCGTCATGTTTCGCCAGGTCAGTTTCACTGGCATCTTCTGTGTCTGAAAGAGGGAGGAAAAAAAAGAAAGAGAAAAAGATGGCGGACGTCAGTAAGTAGGCTAACAGTTCACCAATATCATATGACATAGGGCCTATGCCAAGAAAACATTTTCAGAACAATTTGTTCAATATCAAGTCAATGAAATGTCTAATTTTAGGAAAGCTGGAAACAGTAGTAGGATAGATGTAGCTACTCAGTCAAGTTACCTTTATTTGGATCCCCAATGAGTGCGTTACCAGCCATTTCCCTTTAGACTTATACAAAAAATTAAACTAAACAAAGTAAAACAAGGTCGTCGGATAAATGCGAAATGTTATGTCGTAGGCTAAAATAGCCACACGCAAGATGGCAAGCTAGCTAACTAAACGTTCAGCTAACAGGCTTGCTCATTTCTATCAAAAAGTTAACTATTAAATGTTACAGAATTGCACAGACCGGGCAGTGACTCCAGATTAGTAAACAGTTGTTTCTTATTTGACCAGCCAGCTAATTCTCAACAAAATGGTTTACATTGAGTGCCGAACATTTGTCCCGTTGCTAATGCGTAGCAAATTCATGAAGCCAAATACGAGAGCTATTTGTCAAGCTAGCCAATTTAGCTATTAGCAACGGCTAATTCAAGACTTGGCAATTGAACTGGTTTTAATTGTGTTAGCTAGATGCAATCTCTGCGTGGCCTGCATGAAAATACGTAGTTAGGTACCTATTTTAGATACCTGACTAGCTCGCTAGCTACTGAGTTTGCCAGCGCAAAGCCAAAGCAGGTTTGCCGGTGACCTGTCAGCTGATGGTAGCTAACGTTAGCTAGCGGCGTAACGTTAACGCTTGCTAGCTAGTTACAATACCAGTGAATGGCTGACTTAGCATTGACAAGACTAACACAACTCTCCATCAAATACAGTTAACATGAGTAAGGGTCATTACTTAATCTGTAGCTATACCTAAAGTTAACAGCACAAATGCAACGTGACATTTGGAATTAGCCTGCATCAGCGCACGACCGATTTTGGTGGGCCTTAAAACCTAACTAATTTAGCTATCCCAACCAACCACCTTCATCGGCATCAACGCACGTACCCAATGAAATGGCTGGCCTCAAAGTTAACTGGACATGTAAAGTGAGCTGAAATTACAAAATCAAATATAGTTTCTTATACTTCACACCAACAGTGGCAAGACGGTGTCATAAGAGTCCAATCACTGAAATCATATTGGTGGTAAAGCAAATAAGTCTTTCTTGCCACCTGTCAACCATTACAAATGTTTTACTGAGAATGCCTGCCTGTTTGTTACGAACTTAACTCCAGAATCGAGACTCCAAGTCCAATGCACGGTTACTAAGACCACTTGCTCTCTCCTATATATTACGTTAGCGCTGTCTGTCCATCACTTGACAACGTTTTGCTGTAGAAAAAGTAAAGCCGGTATTCACATATGAATATTACACGGGTTTGAACGCTTAAACATGAAAGTTGAAAAAGATATGAACTCCTCCCCCATCTACACTAACAGGTAGCTTGCTTGCCAGGGGCGTATTCATTACACCAAAACGAAAAGAGGAGGGACCTACCTGAATTTGTCCAATAGAAACAACTCGTTTTAACTGTTTGGACTCATGATTACACTCCAGCTAACTAACGCGTTAGCGAACAACTAGCTAGCGTTCGCGTCGTGCTGTACGATCCCCCACGGATTATAGAAACCTGTGTTGTTAATTCAACGATGGCTAGCTAGCGTTAGTTACCCAAGCTAGCTCAAACTTTACAGTTCAATGGGGGTGGGTTCATTCTAAAAAATATATATATAATAAAAATGTGCAAAGGTCACATTAGTTTTAGGAGACTATTTGAGAACACTGACGTTAACGTTTATTAGCAAATATCACAAGAGTAGCTAGCTAACAAATGTGCTAAATTGGCGAACCTACCTTCTTCCGAGTCTCTTCCCCTGAAGCTTCGATCATCGTCGTCGTCCACACTATCAAGTTCTTCTTCATCATTGTAATAATCTACCATCGGTGATAGTAAAGTAGAAGCCATTTGATGGCTAGTAAAAATGTAAACAAACGTTAGATAAACAATCGATTTGGAATTTGCAGTTCAGAACAAAACAGCGCCTACATCTGTTAAGACCCCATGAGAAGTAAGATGGCCGTCATTGCGCCTGACCAAAATATTGAAAACAAAACTGTAGAGATTATTTATAAGAGTAATTTTATCACATCTTTGTGTCATGCATATACCAATGTAATAGTACAAATTAAATTGCCTTTTTCCATGTAACAGGGTTAGTTACCAGTATCTTCGCTATATTTGAGCAGTCTAGTTAGGCATTTCGAGGTCAGTCCTTGTGCAGAGCAAAAGATTTTCAGCGATTTGTATGAAAAAAAGTTTGCAATTAAATGCTATAACGAATTGCCCATGCCGGACATCCATCCACTCCAGATTAGTAAACCGTCGTTTCGTATTTGACCAGTCAGCTAATTCCCAACAGCAAAGGGTTTACATCGATTGCCAACATTTGCCACATGTTGATTTGCTAGCCCCGATCTTTTCGATTTTGTTATGAATTGGTCCAGCGCTGGAAAGTATTTACGTCCCTCACGTTCCCATAACTATAGACACTAAAACATTAATATCCCTAAACCTGGGTATTCGAAATAGTTGCTGAGTAGGGTTGTTCGGTTTTTACGGTCATCACACATACACCGACATTTACCTTGACAAAACCATAGGGACCCCAAACACAGAATATCCATTATATTGGCCAGATAATCTAGGTCTAGCAAACATTTCTAGCCGAATAAGCACTAAAAACCTGCGGAAAACAAGCCCATATTTTTTTCCCACAGCAAGAGAGGAGTTGCCATATTTATACTATAAACCATTTTCCATATCGTCCGAGCCAATTAATAAGGAATATCGTAGTCATTTGTAATGACGTTATAAGCAAACTATTGCGAGGTGTCATAACGCAAAGGCATTTCAATATGTTGCAAAATGAATGAATTTGCCTTTACACTCGCCAGATACTTTTCTATCAATGGATGTCGATTTAACTAGTTTGACTGCTATGATTAAGCAATAAGGCACAAGGTATGGTACAGTGCTTTCAGAAAGTATTCAGAACCCTTGACTTTTTCCATATTTTTACGTTACAGCTTTATTCTAAAATAGTTGAAATTGTTTTTTCTCCCTCAAAAATCTACACGCAATACCCCATAATGACAAAGCAAAACCAGGTTGACATTATTGCAAATTTATTTTTAAAAAAACTACAAAAAACTGAAATATCACATTTACATAAGTATACAGACCCTTTACTCAGTACTTTGTGGAAGCACTCCCGAGTGCTGGCGTAGAGGTCTAAGACACTGCATCTCAGTGCAAGAGGCGTCACTACAGTCCCTGGTTTGAATCCAGGCTGTATCACATCCGGCCGTGATTGGGAGTCCCATAGGGCGGCGCACAATTGGCCCAATTGTCCAGGTTTGGCCGGGGTAGGCCGTCATTGTATATAAGAATTTGTTCTTAACTGACTTGCCTAGTTAAATAAAGGTTATAATAAAAGATAAGCACTTTTGGCAGCAATTTCAGCCTTGAGTCTTCTTGGGTATGACGCTACAAGCTTGGCACACCTGTATTTGGGGAGTTCCTCCCATTATTCTCTGCAGATCCTCTCAAGTTCTGTCAGGTTGAATGGGGAGCGTCGCTGCGCTGCTATTTTCAGGACTCTCCAGAGATGTTTGATCGGGTTCAAGTCCTTTTGGCAAACTCCAAGCGGGCTGTCACGTGCTTTTTACTGAGGAATGGCTTCCGTCTGACCGCTACCATAAAGGCCTGATTGATGAAGTGCTGCAGAGATGGTTGTCCTTCTGGAAGGTTCTCCCATCTCCACAGAGGAACTCTGGAGCTCTGTCAGAGTGACCATCGGGTTCTTGGTCACCTCCCTGACCAAGGCCCTTCTCCCCCGATTGCTCAGTTTGGCCGGGCGGCCAGCCCTTGGAAGAGTCTTTGTGGTTACAAACTTCTTCCATTTAAAAATGATGGAGGCCACTGTGTTCTTCGTGACCTTCAATGCTGCAGACATTTTTTGGTACCCTTCCCCAAATCTGTGCCTCAACACGATCCTGTCTCGGAGCTCTACGGATAATTCCTTCGACCTGATGGGTTGGTTTTGGCTCTGATATGCACTGTCAACTATAGACAGGTGTGTGCTTTTCCAAATCATGTCCAATCAATTGAACTTACCACAGGTGGACTCCAATCAAGTTGTAAAAACATCTCAAGGATGATGAATGGAAACAGGATGCATCAGCTCAATTTCAAGTCTCATAGCAAAGGGTCTGAATACTTATTCTAAAATGGATAAAATGTATTCTATACACAATACCACTGACTTTGAGTATGTATGCGGATGACTCAACACTATACACGTCAGCTACTACAGCGACTGAAATGACTGCAACACTTAACAAAGAGTTTCAGTTAGTTTCAGAGTGGGTGGCAAGGAATAAGTTAGCCCTAAATATTTCTAAAACTAAAAGCATTGTATTTGAGACAAATCATTCACTAAACCCTAAACCTCAACTAAATCTTGTAATAAATAATGTGGAAATTGAGCAAGTTGAGGTGACTAAACAGCTTGGAGTAACCCTGGATTGTAAACTGTCATGGTCAAACATATTGATACAACAGTAGCTAAAATGGGTAGAAGTATGTCCATAATAAAGTGCCTTCTTATCAACAAGGCAGGTCCTACAGGCCCTAGTTCTGTCGCACCTTGACTACTGTTCAGTCGTGTGGTCAGGTGCAACAAAAAAGGACTTAGGAAAATTGCAATTGGCTCAGAACAGGGCTGGCCCTTGGATGTACACAGAGCTAATATTAATAATATGCATGTCAATCTCTCCTGGCTCAAAGTGGAGGAGAGATTGACTTCATCACTACTTGTATTTATGAGAGGTATTGACATGTTGAATGCACCGAGCTGTCTGTTTGAACTACTGGCACACAACTCGGACACCAATGCATACCTCACAATACATGCCACAAGAGGTCTCTTCACAGTCCCCAAGTCCAGAACAGACTATGGGAGGTGCACAGTACTACATAGAGCCATGACTACATGGAAGTCTATTCCACATCAAGTAACTGAAGCAAGCAGTAAAATTAGATTTAAAAAACAGATTAAAAAAACACCTTATGGAACAGCGGTGACTGTGAAGCATCAGAAACATAGGCACAGACACATGCATACACACACAGACATTAACATACGCACTATACACACACATTCGCATGAATTTAGTACTGTAGATATGTGGTAGTGGTGGAGTAGGGGCCTGAGGGCACACAGTGTGTTGTGAAATCTGTGAATGTATTGTAATGTTTTTAAAATTGTATAAACTGCCTTAATTTTGCTTGACCACAGGAAGAGTAGCTGCTGCCTTGGCAGGAACTAATGGGGATCCATAATAAATACAAAATACAAATACCCCATAATGACAAAGCAAAAACAGGCTTTTTCGAAATGCTTGTAAAATTAAAAATTAAAAGCAGAAATACCTTATTTACCTAAGGCTGTAACATAACGAAATGTGGAAAAAGTGAAGGGGTCTGAATACTTTACGAATGCGCTATACATACCCCCACCAGACACGCCACTCTGGGTTTCTTCCCGATACCCCAACCAAAAATAGATTTAATCCGTCGTTCAGACACATGTTATTGTGGAATGCTCTGCCATAAGAGGTTACTCAGGCAAAAAGCAGGTTTAGCTTTTTAACAAATTTAAAAAATCATTATCACAGCGCCTCTCCTCTTTCTAAAGATATAATTGAATTTAACTGTACTCTAAGAATATTAATATGTATATATTAATAGTATAAATTGTATTTTTGTTGTCTCATTGTGTCTTTCCTATATACAGTACCAGTCAAAAGTTTGGACACACCTACTCATTCAAGGGTTTTTCTTTATTTTTAACTATTTTCTACATTGTAGAATAATAGTAAAGACATCAAAAATATGAAATAACACACAGGAATCATGTAGTAACCAAAAAAGTGTTAAGCAAATCAAAATATATATGAGATTCTTCAAAGTAGCCACCCTTTGCCTTGATAACAGCTTTGCACACTCTTGGCATTCTCTCAACCAGCTTCATGAGGTAGTAACCTGGAATGCTTTTTGAACAGTCTTGAAGGAGTTCCCACATATGCTGAGCACTTGATGGGTGCGTTTCCTTCACTCTGCGGTCCAAATCATCCCAAACCATCTCAATTGGGTTGAGGTCGGGTGATTGTGGCCAGGTCATCTGATGCAGCACAATTCTAAATAAATCACAGACAGTGTCACCAGCAAAGCACCATCACACCCCCTCCATTCTTCACGGTGGGAACCACACATGTGGAGATCATCTGTTCACTTACTCTGAGTCTCACGAAGACACGGCGTTTGGAACCAAAAATCTCAAATTTGGACTCTCTAGATTTCTACCAGTCTAATGTCCATTGCTCGTGTTTCTTGGCCCAAGCAAGTCTCTTCTTCTTATTGGTGTCCTTTAGTAGTTTTTTTGCAGCAATTCAACCATGAGGGCCTGATTCACACAGTCTCCTCTGAACAGCTGATGTTGAGATGTGTCTGTTACTTGAACTCTGTGAAACATTTATTTGGACTGGAATCTGAGGTGCAGTTAATTGCCGATTTCTGAGGCTGGTAACTCTAATTAACTTATCCTCTGCAATAGAGGCAACTCCGGGTCTTCCTTTCCTGTGGCGGTCCTCATGAGAGACAGTTTTATCATAGCCATTGATGGGTTTTGCGACTGCGCTTGAAGAAACTTTCAAAGTTCTTGAAATGTTCCTTAATGACTGACCTTCATGTCTTAAAGAAATGATGGACTGTTGTTTCGCTTTGGTTATTTGAGCTGTTCTTGCCATAATATGGAAATGGTCTTTTACCAAATAGGGCTATCTTCTGTATACCAACCCTACCTTGTCACAACACAACTGATTGGCTCAAACGCATAAAGATGGAAAGAATTTCCACAAATTAACTTTTAACAAGGCACACCTGTTAATTGAAATGCATTCCAGGTGACTACCTCATGAAGCTGGTTGAGAGAATGCCAAGAGTGTGAAAAGCTGTCATCAAAGCAAAGGGTGGCAAAGCTGTCTCCATGCAGAATGGGACCCATATATAAACATCCCATGTATTTTTTCTGACCCCTACCCAATCCTATGATCATTTATATCAATAATGCAACAACAAGAAAGCAAATGTATACAATGAACAAAAATATAAACGGAACATGCAAACATTTCAAAGATTCTACTGAGTTACAGTTAATATAAGGAAATCAGTCAATTGAAATAAATTAGGCCCTAATCTATGGATTTCACATGACTGCGAATACAGATATGCATCTGTTGGTCACAGATACCGTTAAAAAGATACCTTATGCTCTTGAGTGGCGCAGCGGTCTAAGACACGGCATCTCAGTACTAGAGGCGTCATTACAGACCCTGGTTCGATTCCACTGGCCGTGATTTGGTGTCTCATAGGGCGGTGCACAATTGGCCCAGAGTCGTCTGGGTTTGGCTGGGGTTGGCCGTCATTGTAAATAAGAATTTGTTCTTAACTGACTTGCCGAGTTAAATAAAGATTAAATAAAATTAATAACAAAAATAAAAGGTAGGGGTGTGGATCAGAAAAACAGTCAGTATCTGCTGTGGCCACCATTTGCCTCATGCAGCGCGACACATCTCCTTCGCATAGAGTTGATCAGGTGGTTGATTGTGGCCTGTGGAACGTTTTCCCACTCCTCTTTAATGGCTGTGTGAAGTTGATGGATATTGGCGGGAACTGGAACACGCTGTCGTTCACATCGATCCAGGGCATCCCACACATGCTCAATGGGTGGTGACATGTCTGGTGAGTATGCAGGCCATGTAATAGCTGGGAAATTTTCAGCTTCCAGGAATTGTGTACAGATCCTTGCTGCTGTGCATTATTATGCTGAAACATGAGGTGATGGAGGTGGATGAATGGCACGAGAATGGGCCTCAGGATCTCATCACGGTATCTGTGTATTAAAATTGTCATCGATAAAATGCAATTGTGTTCGTTGTCAGTAGCTTATGCCTGCCCATACCATAACCCCACCGCCACCATGCGGCAGTCTGTTCACAACGTAGACATCAGCAAACTGCTCACCCACACAACAGTTGAACAGTTGTACAGTTGAAACCAGAATTCATCTGTGAAGAGCACACTTCTCCAGCATGCCAGTGTCCATCGAAAGTGAGCATTTGCCCACTGAAGTCGGTGACGACGCCGAACTGCAGGCAGGTCAAGACCCTGGTGAGGATGACAAGCACGCAGATGAGCTTCCCTGAGACAGTTTCTGACAGTTTGTGCAGAAATTATTTTGTTGTGCAAACCCACAGTTTCATCAGCTGTCCGGGTAGCTGGTCTCAGACGATCTCGCAGGTGAAGAAGCCGGATGTGGAGGACCTGGGCTGGCATGGTTACACGTGTTCTGCGGTTGTTCTGCCGGTTGGACGTACTGCCAAATTCTCTAAAACGAAGACGGAGGCGGCTTATGGTAGAGAAATGAAACTTAAATTCTCTGGCAACAGCTCTGGTAGACATTCCTGAAGGTAGCATGCCAATTGCACGCTCCCTCAAAACTTAGCCTTTTATTGTCCCCAGCACAAGGTGCACCTGTGTAATGATCATGCTGTTTAATCAGCTTCTTGATATGCCACACCTGTCAGGTGGATGGATTATCTTGGCAAAATAGACATTCTCAGGAATGTAAACATCTTTGGGCACAAAATTTGAGAGAAATAAGGTTTCTGTGTGTATGGAACATTTCCGGGATCTTTTATTTCAGCTCATGAAACATGGGACCAACACTTTACATGTTGCATTTATATTTTTGTTCAGTATATATATAAACTCAGCAAAAAAAGAAACGTCCCTTTTTCAGGACTCTGTCTTTCAAAGACAATTCATAAAAATCCAAATAACTTCACAGATCTTCATTGTAAGGGGTTTGTTCATGCTTGTACAATGAACCATAAACAATTAATGAACATGCACCTGTGGAACGGTCATTAAGACACTAACAGCTTACAGATGGTAGGCAATTAAGGTCCCAGTTATGAAAACGTAGGACACTAAAGAGGCCTTTCTACTGACTCTGAAAAACACCAAAAGAAAGATGCCCAGGGTCCCTGCTCATCTGCGTGAAAGTGCCTTAGGCATGCTGCAAGGAGGCATGAGGACTGCAGATGTGGCCAGGGCAATAAATTGCAATGTCCGTACTGTGAGACACCTAAGACAGCACTACAGGAAGACAGGAAGGACAGCTGATCGTCAGCTGATCATCCTGGCAGTGGCAGACCACGTGTAACTGAGTCCCGTGTGGCTCAGTTGGTAGAGCATGGTGTTTGCAACGCCAGGGTTGTGGGTTTGATTCCCATGGGGGACCAGTACGGGAAAAAAATTATGAAATGTATGCATTCACTACTGTAAGTCGCTCTGGATAAGAGCGTCTGCTAAATGACTAAATGTAAAAAATGTAAAATGTGTAACACCTGCAAAGGATCGGTACATCCAAACATCACGCCTGTGGGACAGGTACAGAATGGCAACAACAACTGCCCGAGTTACACCAGGAACACACAATCCCTCCATCAGTGCTCAATGTCCGCAATAGGCTGAGAGAGGCTGGACTGAGGGCTTGTAGGCCTGTTGTAAGGCAGGTCCTCACCAGCCATCATCGGCAACAACGTCGCCTATGGGCACAGACCCACCGTCGCTAGACCAGACAGGACTGCCAAAAAGTGCTCTTCACTGACGAGTCACGATTTTGTCACACCAGGGGTGATGGTCTGATTCACGTTTATCGTCGAAGGAATGAGCGTTACACCGCGGCCTGTACTCTGGAGCGGGATCGCTTTGGAGGTGGAGGGTCCATCATGGTCTGGGGCGGTGTGTCACAGCATCAGACTGAGCTTGTTGTCATTGCAGGCAATCTCAAAGCTGTGCGTTACAGGGAAGACATCCTCCTCCCTCATGTGGTACCCTTCCTGCAGGCTCATCCTGACATGACCCTCCAGCATGACAATGCCACCAGCCATACTGCTCGTTCTGTGCGGGATTTCCTGCAAGACAGGAATGTCAGTGTTCTGCCATGGCCAGCGAAGAGCCCGGATCTCAATCCCATTGAGCACGTCTGGGACCTGTTGGATCGGAGGGTGAGGGCTAGGGCCATTCCCACCAGAAATGTCCGGGAACTTGCAGGGGTCTTGGTGGAAGAGTGGGGTAACATCTCACAGCAAGAACTGGCAAATCTGGTGCAGTCCATGAGGAGGAGATGCACTGCAGTACTTAATGCAGCTGGTGGCCACACCAGATACTGACTGTTACTTTTGATTTTGACCCCCCCTTTGTTCAGGGACACATTATTCCATTTCTGTTAGTTACATGTCTGTGGAACTTGTTCAGTTTATGTCTCAGTTGTTGAATCTTGTTATGTTCATACAAATATTAAGTTTGCTTAAAATAAACGCAGTTGACAGTGAGAGGACATTTATTTTTTTGCTGACTTTATATTTACATATACAGTTGAAGTCGGAAGTTTACATACACTTAGGTTGGAGTCATTAAAACTCATTTTTCAACCCTCCACAAATTTCTTGTGAACAAACTATAGTTTTGGCAAGTCGGTTAGGACATCTACTTTGTGCATGACACAAGTAATTTTTCCAACAATTGTTTACAGACAGATTATTTCATTTATAACTCACTGTATCACAATTCCAGTGGGTCAGAAGTTTACAAACACTAAGTTGACTGTGCCTTTAAACAGCTTGGAAAATTCCAGAAAATGATGTCATGGCTTTAGAAGCTTCTGATAGGCTAATTGACAACATTTGAGTCAATTGGAGGTGTACCTGTGGATGTATTTCAAGGCCTACCTTCAAACTCAGTGCCTCTTTGCTTGACATCATGGGAAAATCAAAAGAACTCAGCCAAGACCTCAGAAAAAAAATCGTAGACCTCCACAAGTCTGGTTCATCCTTGGGAGCAATTTCCAAACGCCTGAAGGTACCACATTCATCTGTACAAACAATAGTACGCAAGTATAAACACCATGGGACCACGTAGCCGTCATACCGCTCAGGAAGGAGATGCGTTCTGTCTCCTAGAGATGAACGTACTTTGGTGCGAAAAGTGCAAATCTATCCCAGAACAACAGCAAAGGATCTTGTGTAGATGCTGGAGGAAACAGTTAAAAAAGTATCTATCTCCACAGTAAAACGAGTCCTATACCAACATAACCTGAAAGGCCGCTCAGCAAGGAAGAAGCCACTGCTCCAAAACCGCCATAAAAAAAGCCAGACTACGGTTTGCAACTGCACATGGGTACAAAGATCGTACTTTTTGGAGAAATATCCTCTGGTCTGATGAAACAAAAATATAACTGTTTGGCCATAATGAGCATCGTTATGTTTTGAGGAAAAAGGGGGAAGCTTGCAAGCCGAAGACACCATCCCAACCTTGAAGCACGGGGGTGGCATGTCATGTTGTGTGGGTGCTTTGCTGCAGGAGGGACTGGTGCACTTCACAAAATAGATGGCATCATGAGGACGGAAAATGATGTGGATATATTGAAGCAACATCTCAAGACATCAGTCAGGAAGTTAAAGCTTGGTCGCAAACGGGTCTTCCAAATGGACAATGACCCCAAGCATACTTTCAAAGTTGTGGCAAAATGGCTTAAGGACAACAAAGTCAAGGTATTGGAGTGGCCATCACAAAGCCCTGACCTCAATCCTATGGAAAATGTGTGGGCAGAACTGAAAAAGCGTGTGCGAGCAAGGAGGCCTACAAACCTGACTCAGTTACACCAGCTCTGTCAGGAGGAATGGGCCAAAATTAACCCAACTTATTATGGGAAGCTTGTGGAAGGCTACCCAAAACGTTTGACCCAAGTTAAACAATTTAAAGGCAATGCTACTAATTGAGTGTAACTTCTGACACACTGGGAATGTGATGAAAGAAATAAAAGCTGAAATAAATAATTCTCTCTACTATTATTCTGACATTTCACATTCTTAAAATAAAGTGGTGATCCTAACTGACCTAAGACAGGGAATTTTTGTCAGGAATTGTGAAAAACTGAGTTTAAATGTATTTGGCCAAGGTGTATGTAAACCTCCGACTGTATATATATTACATTTTCTACAACACAAATTCTTTCAGTTTTACCATTTCACTACAAGAGTGTGCTAGAGCACCTCCACCACCATGAATTCCAGGCTATGTCCACAGGTGGTGGTAGTAGGGATACAGGAACATCCACTCTTCCTGTGCAGCAGCAGGAGACTGAGGTCAGAGCACTGTGTCTACCTACACTTGACACTTACATGCGACTTCTGGTATCAGAATACAAAGATCACATTGAAAAGACAGATCTAGACGCACAAAGTCGTATTGTGTTCAGATCTGGATGACCACTTCAAGAGGTGGTCAGGGACGCATTGTGTGCGGATTTCTCCTCCGTCTGGACCATAGACATGGGGCACGTTCAAGCATATCACTTTTATCATGGCAAAGTGTGTTGCATTATGGGTATACAAATTGTCTGACTTTCAACTACATGTCTACTGCATGACCTTTACAGTATGTGATCTAAGGTCATGAGCTTCGACTGCAATCATAAATAGTTGATATCGCCACCTATAATTGGTTATTATCAATGCATGTTTACTGTTTTAGGTGGATGAACCTTCAGAGCTTAAATAGATGTTAATCCTTACATCCTTAACAATCTATTTGCGGTCCACATTTCTCACATTAATAAATTAAATATCCAACTTGCGACAATATAGCTAATGTATTTATCTAGATGTTACTGTAATTTTGTGTCCCATGTTAAAGCCAGGAATTGTTCTTGTCTTTAATATTGTTGTCAACAAAAAATAAAAATAAAAAGTGTTGATTTGTTTATTATGTGTGAATAAAATTGAATACATATTGTAGACTACGCATTTGGTATTCTCGGGGAGTTCTACACTGGCAATGTCCCGAAAACTGTCCTTTAAAACACCCTAGAGTTGATTTTGCGTAATAAAAAACCCCTATAAAAATCTGTCCGTTTAAACGAGAGATATCTGGTGTCTTGCGTTGGATGCGTATCAATCCACCACATCCACCGATGTCTCACTTCCACATCTTTGGTATTTGTCAGACCATGAGGCATCCTGAAAATCGGTCTTCTCACAAAATCGTCTGTAGCGTCCAAATGGTTTGGCCTAGAAACTAGCATGACCCCTCTATGGAAATATGAGACTCTTACTCTCAGGATGGTGTTCTCCACAAGTGTCTTGGGACAGCCGATCTGCCAACTTCTGTCTGTAGTGTCCAAACAGTTTGGGCTACACACTAATCTGACCCCTCTGTGGAAAGGAGAGACTCTCACGAACACGTACATGTTATTTTGCTCTAGGACGCCCACAGGCCTCACAAGACTCGTCTGAAGGTCCTGAGTACCAGTTGAAAAAGTGAATGGAAGTACAGTATATACGGAGACTGTTTAATGCCAAAAATAAGAGGTTAAATACAAATATAAAACAAATATTTTTTAAAACTATTCCTGATCTTTCTTATATCGCTCAGATATAGGACAGACACTTCAGAACAAACTTCCTTTAGATTTTTGGGGGTGGGTTCATCTGTTGTTCAATGAGTTTGTATGTACTAATAGCAGTAAGGCCAAATAAACATTTTCATCAAACATTTAAAAAAAAAAAATGTGTTTACTTCAAACGGTCTTACATTTCTAAATCAATAGCAAAATGATCATTGGTATGACTTTGTTAAAGCAATTCCATATAGTTTGTTGAACCAATTTCGATAGCATCCACTTCATCTGCAATAACAAAGGTGAAAGCCATGTCTGCCATTGTCGAGTTTCCTTGAAACAGCAGAAGTAGCCCGACTTGCTTTCGGTGCATATGTACCTCCCCAGACTTCACTTACCGACTTTGCTCAACGACTTCCGTCTAAAGTAATTAACAAACCCATTTGAAGAACTAAAACTGTACTGTAATTCTTGCATTTAACTCCAAAACGAACTAAAATAAAAACCATTATGAATTATGTTCAGTTTTAGTTTTTTTCTCTCAAAATGTTGGGCAAATATTAAATGGGGTTTTTAAGCTTCTGAATCTGGGGGTTCACAGATACTTGCGGTACTGCCTAGCAAAGCTTTTTGCACTCTATCCAATTGCCCCTCCCTACCTTCAGGCTATGCTCAAACCCTACAGCCCAACCCGAGCAGTCCATTCTGTCACCTCTGGTCTCTTGGCCCATCTCCCGCTCAGCCCAGTCCAAGCTCTTCTCTGTCCTCGAACCCCAATGGTGGAACCAGCTTTCCCCTGAAGCTAAAACAGCAGAGTCCCTGCCCATCTTCTGAAAGCACCTGAAACCCTACCTCTTCAAAGAGTATCTTGAATAAAATAAATCCCCACCTTACCCCCCCATTTTTGTTCTTCCTGAACCAACACTTGCAATCGATTCCCCCTTTCTAGTTCTGACTTTGCTGATAGCTACTTTATTGGGGAAAAGTGTACTTACTATGCTTGTGATATGTGGTTGTCCCACCTAGCTATCTTAATATGAATGCACTAACTTTAAGTCACTCTGGATAAGAGGGTCTGCTGAATGACTAAAATGTCATATGTCCCACATAAAGAATATTTCAGTATATGGTGTAAATACTATAGTATTCACTGTAGTGTTTTTGCAGACATTACTGTAGTGTTTACTATAATGTTTTTGTTATAGTATTTCTCCTGTAGGTTTCCTGAAGTAGAAATAATAGAACATTTTACATAACCTATAGTTAGGTAGGTAGAACTGGGGTCTGAACGGATAATGTTGTTGCAGACATTACTGTACTAGTATCTACTAGTGTTTCTTGTGTGGATAATACTGTAGTATTTACTATAGTATTCTACAGTATACTTGAACATTCTATAGTAAGTACTGATTGTGATTGAGGGATACTAAAAGTGTGCAGTATAGTATTCTAAAGTATACTACAGTTCTGTGGTATTTACTGAGGGGAGAACAACTCATAATAATGGCCGCAACGGAGCAAATGGAATGGCATCTAACACCTGGAAACCATGTGTTTGATGTAGAATACCATTCCACTGATTCCTGCTCCATTCATGACCACGAGCCCGTTCTCCCCAATAAAGGTGCCACCAACCTCCTGAGGTGGTATTCTATAGCAGCAGAACCTCCAGACAGTGAGACAGACCTTACTCAGCGCATTGGACTTGATTACATAAGACAACACATTGCCAGAGTTATGTTGAAAGAACACTTGACCCCTAAGCCCTTAATGGAGTGGCCACTTGATGATATGTTTGATAATGATCACTTGAGTCCGTTTTGGGCGAAATGAGAATTGAGTCGATGCGCACTTGCATCCCGACTGCCACAATATTCCAAAATTATAAACCCATTCACGAGCATCTTGTGTTCCGCTGTGACCTGTTCTGTAACATGATTCCCTAGGAAACAGTGCCAGACAGACACACCCTCTGGTAATAGATAGTAAGAAAGTTGTAAAAACTAAACGTCGCCAAAGCACACACGTCGCCGGCTCACAGTGACTTGATAAGTTTCAAGTTTTATTGTCACGTGCACATGTACAGTGAAATGCTTTTCTTGCAATCTCCAAACCCAACAATGCAGTAATCAATGTAGCACTAAAAATACAATTAGGTAGAACAGAAACATAAAGAAATTTTAAAAACTAAATAAGAACACAAGTAAGAAGCCATATACATGCCTAAACTGATTAAGCTAATGTGCCCTGCCTGCTCAATGTGCCTGCTACCTACTACTGCTATCTACTACTAACTAGCTAGCTTTATTTAAGATAGTTCTGACTATTTTGAGGAAGTGTTAGAGGCTATGTTGTTGCTACGGTGGCTCAAGAGGGACAAACAACATTAACTGCCGGGGTATGATATAGCGAACATAACACACCCACATCGAACCACACCCCCAAGACCCAAATCCGTTTTTTTAATGAGCAGCAAAAAAACACATGGGGAATCGGTGCATTCTGCCCCCCTTTATAACTAACCTAACCTATGACCTGAAACATCACCTTACGCATTACTGCCCCACAGTGGCAAGAAGTAACAAGCTAAAAAACGATACAACACAAATGGCTCCTGGCCTCCCACACAGGATACTTTCTGTCCCTAACACTAAAACTAAATCATTTTTTTATAAAACTTTAACTAAATAAAACTAGTAAATCAGATCTGAAAACTAACTGAAACTAAACTGAATTTCAAATACAAATCTTAAAACGAATAGAAATAAAAATGAACATAAAAACACAAAACTATAATAACCTTGCGTGATACCAGTCATATCTGATTGAGCTTGAACACACTGTCTGTGACCAAGGTTAAACCTAGGTCTTCTACATGTCAAAAGACTGTGTTAGCCCGCTGAGCTAGCTCAAGCCTAGGAATTAGCTCGGTAGCCAATGCACATTTTCAGGTCTCACTGGCAAGGTACACATCACACAAGTGTGAACCGTGGTTCCAAACCTCCTCCATTACACCTCGCCCCCCTTTGACCTCGCAGAGACCCATCTCAATCAGCACCAGTTTGTCTGACCGGGGAAAGAACTCGGATCTCACAAGACTGTTTTCCAGCTGAACCAAAGCCTAGGTATTGGCTTGGGAGCCAAAGAAAGTCTGAAGGTCTCAGGCAAGGTTATGCGAGTCTTGTTCCGAACAACATCCAGACCATTATACACATGCACTATGGGGAAGTACAGTATCTACCTGGTGCACAGATATTCCCATGAACACCCTGCCAAGACTCATCACTGCTGCCCTGGCCTATAGACACTGAGAGGGAGGCAGAGGTGAAAATGGGGGTCCAACCCGGGACCTAACTCGAGGACCTAATACTTCGCTACTTTTTAAGCGTTTTGCATGAATTTCCTGCAATTCATCATGTTTTTATTCGACATAAATTCCATGGACTGTCTAGTATTAAAGGTGTCATTCTAAATTCTAACACCAGATGTCAGTATCGCCTTATTGTTAATTTCATTTTTTTTTCAATTGTCTCTCCTTAGTTTTTATGAACACTGCCAAGTGACACATTTGATCAGAATCTACATTTCTGTAACCAACTTTCATCGCTTTCAGTGGTCAATATTGACCCAATGCACCATTGAACAATATACATAAAGCCCCCCCCCCAAAAAATGTGGGTTATCTCATTTTTAAAAATACAATTAACCGCATGTTATTTTATTAATGTGGACATGACTGAAACCTAATACAGTCTACCCAAGTATTCATTTTAATTTTTAACATTGATATCCCTAGTTTTTCTATCCCCAAAGGTTGTCTGTTGATGATCCTTTATAGCCGATAACCGATACATTTTTGTTTCTCTCATCCACCTCCTGTCCTCGTCTGCTTTGACTCTGAACTCGATTGTTTCTCCTTGTCAACAGCACATACTAAAACGTCCAATATTGTATAGAGTTAAATGACAATGGTCTTGACAACACGACATCAGTGCAATGTATTGATCATGATCAATAATCAACGGGCATGATCTAAACAATTGTGACACATACAGTGAATGTTGTTGTTTTTTAAACCATAACATTTATAGAGGCCAGAACTAAAGACAACTGCTGCTCGCCAGATAATCTCCGAATTTATTTCCGCCTGTCAAACTAGCTGTCAGCGACAAGGGGCCGTGCGGAGGAAAGGAGCGACTCCAGCCCTCAGTCAGGAAGTCCTGACCAAACTTCACAAAGTCAAGTTGTCTCTCCGAGTTGGACTAAATGTTATTGGAAACGTGGGATTCATCAAAAGGAACAAGAACATCACTGGTCAGTTTTTAATTTGGTTTATTTATGATGAAGGTACAAATGTTCATTTTAGCTATTGCTGTCACCCTTTCACGCTTCTAATTTGCTGGCCTTATACACGAGAGACACTTCCTAGTACGCTGTCGTCATGTCTTCGTTTCCTTTAAGATGAAGTCCAAGTAACCCATGTTGCTGTGAAATGATACCAGGCTGATGTAGTTGGATTCTTTATTATGACTCATAGCATGATGACTACCAAAGTTGAGACTTGAACGCATTGTTGTTTTAACGTAACAGTCTGTGACTAGATAGGCAGTCAGTGAAGTGCGTAGGGTAGTTGAACTGTGCAAGCCAAATACTTGGTTGGTTACACCTGCTCGCAAAACAATTCTAACGGTCGGTTTCATTGGAAATTGTTTATCATTCATACAGTGCTTTTAAATCGTTGAAAGTATTGCTTGGCAAATGAGGAACAGAGGACGTGTTTTCATAAGCACCGACCTGAGCTCATGGGTAAGTGTATTGCGAGCAAATGACAAGCCAGTTTGGTTCATCTCCTGTCGTGTTAAATTATAAACTGAACCTCTCGATAAACAATGAGACATGTTTTTAAAACCTGTATGCAGTTGCTCAAAAGCCTTTCAACTTGGTTCAGCTGTCAATTTGGGGAATTGTCATTTTGTTTTAAGAGGTTTTCCTTGATAATTGGCGAGTTGTCACCAGACGGCTGGAACTACAATGTAGCTAGCTGCTGTCTGGCTGTGGCACACTGTTTTCAGCGGATACATGTTGCGACTCAACGTTTTACAACCAGCCACTTACTGCATCATTTTTTTTGGACATTCTACGATGGATGGATTGCCAGACATCGAAAACGATTGAATAGCTCAATGCACATGTTACAATATGTAAATGAAACGACATTTGCTTTAACTGCACAGGAGTTGACAGACAGAAATCACATTTGTCCCCCGAGTCTAACGTTAGTGCGTCTGTTATTTTTGTGCTCGAAGCAAATGTTGGACTAGTGTACTACACACTGGTTAAACACCATTGGCAGCTACCTTTTTAATGTTTTCTTTGATTTGCCGTCAATTGTCATTCATGCAATGCTTTCAACGATAGCTTTACCACTGATATGCAGATATTTTGTTAACGTAATCTGCATAAAAGTAAATGTAGGTTAACATTACGAGCTTGAAATGTCTCATTTAAAGGCTAAAATAGCAGCCAGTGGAACAGCCTACAACAACCAACCTGACTTTATGATGTCATCCTTTTATGTAGACAGCTTGAATAGGAAGCTGACAGACATGCTTGTAATGAACACATTTCTGCTTGTTCTGAACATGCAATGTCTTGCAATTTCCCAAGATATTGCCTGAGCCATATGAAGTCGTTAGCTTCCATATTTAGCATATGTTTGGTCTTCACATAGCTCTTGAATATTCTGTATCAGAGTTCTCTGTATAATGTGTACATTCATTTCTCTCACTATAAACAAATATTTGCCCATTAGCAGCCAGTAGCTTGATTTTAAAGAAACAACTTTCATTGCTTAAGCCCATGCTTCCCACATAACCTACAGTAACCTTATCAAGTAGGCCAGCCAGCTCATCAGTAAGTCTCAGGCTTTGAGTGGGAAGTAACTATGAACAGAAAGTTACACCGTGGCAGTCTGAGGCTACCAGTCCCTTAAGGTTGCCTGCGTCACCTATCTAGCTGATAATACTGGTGTCGAGGCTCGTTCAGTCTATTTTTTTATTTATTTTTATTGTATGAAGAGGGACAGTAGCCTGAAATAGTAGTGTGTGTGACCGAGGTCCAACGGAAGTTGCCCCCCTCCCCTCCCTCTGTTACCTTCACCCAGTTAGTTTAGCTTTTTTGTAGGATATTCAGACGTGACATCCTGTCTTCCTCCCAAATGGAACCCTATTCTCTATGTAGTGCACTACTTTTTATCAGGGCTCTGGACAAAAGTAGTGCACTATATGGAATAGGGTGCCATTTGGGACATTACCCGAGTGTCACTGACATCCTGTCTGTCCGTGATCTGTTGGCGTGTTCAACGGTTGTGGTTTGTGTTTGTGAGTAACCTATGCATGCATGCATGTATCCCATAGGCCTTGTCTACATGCATATCTTACATGTTCCTCTGCATGTGTAAAGTCCAATTAAAACTTGATATTTATCATGCTTGTCTTCCCTGACTGACTCTATATTTACTGTGTAGTTCCTCCTCTGTGAGTCAGCAACCTGTCTGACTGTAATGTGCAACTACATCTCTACAAGTGTGAGGTGTGTTGATGGATGCGTGGGGTGAGGACACATCAACTGTGGCTGTCAGGGAGAGGGGGACATTCTGCATCCTATGAGCCCTGATCAAATGTAGTGCAATATAAAGGGAATAGGGTGCCATTTGGGACATAGCAGCCCAGACTCCAGCCCCCTCTCCCAGGCAGGCAGGCCCAGGCTCCAGCCCCCTCTCCCAGGCAGGCCCAGGCTCCAGCCCTCTCTCCCAGGCAGGCCCAGGCTCCAGCCCTCTCTCCCAGGTAGGCAGGCAGGCCCAGCCTGCACCCCCATCTCCCAGGCAGGCCTAGCCTTCAGCCCCCTTTCCCAGGCAGGCAGGCAGGCAGGCCCAGGCTTCCAGCCCTCTCTCCCAGGTAGGCAGGCAGGCCCAGCCTGCAGCCCCATCTCCCAGGCAGGCCCAGCCCCCTCTCGCAGGCAGGCAGGCCCAGGCTCCAGTCCCCTCTCGCAGGCAGGCCCAGGCTCCAGCCCTCTCTCCCAGGTAGGCAGGCAGGCCCAGCCTGCAGCCCCATCTCCCAGGCAGGCAGGCCCATGCTCCAGCCCCCTCTCCCAGGCAGGCAGGCCCAGCCTCCAGCCCCCTCTCCCAGACAGGCAGGCAGGCCAAGGCTCCAGCCCTCTCATGCAGGCCCAGGCTCCAGCCCTCTCTTGCAGGCCCAGGCTCCAGCCCTCTCTTGCAGGCCCAGGCTCCAGCCCCCTCTCCCAGACAGGCAGGCAGGCCCAGGCTCTAGCACCCTCTCGCAGACAGGCAGGCAGGCCCAGGCTCTAGCACCCTCTCGCAGACAGGCAGGCAGGCAGGCCCAGGCTCTAGCACCCTCTCGCAGACAGGCAGGCAGGCAGGCCCAGGCTCTAGCACCCTCTCGCAGGCAGGCCCAGGCTCTAGCACCCTCTCGCAGGCAGGCAGGCAGGCCCAGGCTCTAGCACCCTCTCGCAGGCAGGCAGGCCCAGGCTCTAGCACCCTCTCGCAGGCAGGCAGGCCCAGGCTCCAGCACCCTCTCGCAGGCAGGCAGGCAGGCAGGCCCAGGCTCCAGCACCCTCTCGCAGGCAGGCAGGCAGGCAGGCCCAGGCTCCAGCACCCTCTCGCAGGCAGGCAGGCAGGCCCAGGCTCCAGCACCCTCTCGCAGGCAGGCAGGCAGACCCAGGCTCCAGCACCCTCTCGCAGGCAGGCAGGCCCAGCCTCCAGCCCCCTCTCCCAGGCAGGCAGGCAGGCCCAGCCTCCAGCCCCCTCTCGCAGGCAGGCAGGCCCAGCCTCCAGCCACCTCTCGCAGGCAGGCAGGCAGGCCCAGCCTCCAGCCCCCTCTCCCAGGCAGGCAGGCAGGCCCAGCCTCCAGCCCCCTCTCCCAGGCAGGCAGGCCCAGCCTCCAGCCTCCAGCCTCCTCTCCCAGGCAGGCAGGCAGGCAGGCCCAGCCTCCAGCCCCCTCTCTTAGGCAGGCAGGCAGGCCCAGCCTCCAGCCCCCTCTCCCAGGCAGGCAGGCAGACCCAGGCTCCAGCCCCTCTCCCAGGCAGGCAGGCAGGCCCAGGCTCCAGCCCCCTCTCCCAGACAGGCCCAGGCTCCAGCCCCCTCTCCCAGGCAGGCAGGCCCAGTCTCCAGCCCCCTCTCCCAGGCAGGCAGGCAAGCCCAGCCTCCAGCCCCCTCTCCCAGGCAGGCAGGCAAGCCCAGCCTCCAGCCCCCTCTCCCAGGCAGGCAGGCAGGCCCAGCCTCCAGCCCCCTCTCCCAGGGAGGCAGGCCCAGCCTCCAGCCCCCTCTCTTAGGCAGGCAGGCAGGCAGGCCCAGCCTCCAGCCCCCTCTCCCAGGCAGGCAGGCAGGCCCAGCCTCCAGCCCCCTCTCCCAGGCAGGCAGGCAGACCCAGGCTCCAGCCCCTCTCCCAGGCAGGCAGGCAGGCCCAGGCTCCAGCCCCCTCTCCCAGACAGGCCCAGGCTCCAGCCACCTCTCCCAGGCAGGCAGGCCCAGGCTCCAGCCCCCACTGCCAGGCAGGCAGGCCCAGTCTCCAGCCCCCTCTCCCAGGCAGGCAGGCAAGCCCAGCCTCCAGCCCCCTCTCCCAGGCAGGCAGGCAGGCCCAGCCTCCAGCCCCCTCTCCCAGGCAGGCAGGCAGGCCCAGCCTCCAGCCCCCTCTCCCAGGCAGGCCCAGCCTCCAGCCCCCTCTCCCAGGCAGGCAGGCAGGCCCAGCCTCCAGCCCCCTCTCCCAGACAGGCAGGCAGGCCCAGGCTCCAGCCCCCTCTCCCAGACAGGCAGGCAGGCCCAGGCTCCAGCCCCCTCTCCCAGACAGGCAGGCAGGCCCAGGCTCCAGCCCCCTCTCCCAGACAGGCAGGCAGGCCCAGGCTCCAGCCCCCTCTCCCAGACAGGCAGGCAGGCCAAGGCTCCAGCCCCCACTGCCAGGCAGGCAGGCAGGCCCAGCCTCCAGCCACCTCTCGCAGGCAGGCAGGCCCAGCCTCCAGCCACGTCTCGCAGGCAGGCAGGCCCAGCCTCCAGCCACCTCTCGCAGGCAGGCAGGCCCAGCCTCCAGCCACCTCTCGCAGGCAGGCAGGCCCAGCCTCCAGCCCCCTCTCCCAGGCAGGCAGGCAGGCCCAGCCTCCAGCCCCCTCTCCCAGGCAGGCAGGCCCAGCCTCCAGCCTCCTCTACCAGGCAGGCAGGCCCAGCCTCCAGCCCCCTCTCTTAGGCAGGCCCAGCCTCCAGCCCCCTCTCTTAGGCAGGCAGGCAGACCCAGGCTCCAGCCCCTCTCCCAGGCAGGCAGGCAGTCCCAGGCTCCAGCCCCCTCTCCCAGGCAGGCCCAGGCTCCAGCACCCTCTCCCAGGCAGGCAGGCAGGCCCAGGCTCCAGCCCCCTCTCCCAGGCAGGCAGGCCCAGGCTCCAGCCCCCACTGCCAGGCAGGCAGGCCCAGGCTCCAGCCCCCACTGCCAGGCAGGCAGGCCCAGGCTCCAGCCCCCACTGCCAGGCAGGCAGGCCCAGGCTCCAGCCCCCTCTCCTGCAACAGAAGCGCTCTCCCAGGCAGGCAGGCCCAACATAGGGGAGGTTTAAACCCTGGCAACAGGCTTAATCACTACACACTGACTGCTCTGTAAAGGGCTTTGGATAATCTGGGTGTGAATAAAGTTTCAGATATGAAGGAGAATTGAGAGGGAAAGAGCATTTCCATTGCAGCTGTTCTTTTTACTCTTATCTCTCTTCTCAAGGACTAGTCTAGGCTATTATGTTTAATACACTCTCCTTCAATTCTTCCAAGCAGAAGAAGGAGGAAGATGAGGCCTTAAGGAAGGAGTGTGTAATGTCCGTTTCCCCTCAACAATGAACAGTGTTCCATGACACACCTGTACATTCGGTTCTTTGCTCTAAGTCTAAGGACATTAGCTCTACGAACGAGGAAATGTATTAAGATTGGAATTACAGTGAGGAATTAGTTCCCAAAAGTATTGGGACAGTGATACTTTTTTAAAATTGTATTTATTTTGGCTCTACTCCAGCACTTTTGGATTTGAAATGGTACAATGTATGAGGTTAAAGTGCAGACTGTCAGCTTTTTGAGGGTGTATTTTCATCCAGATCAGATGAACCGTTTAAAAATTACAGCACTTTCTGTACATAGTCCCCCCGTTATTAGGGGACTAATAGTATTGGGGCCAATTCACTGATGTGTATTAAAATAGTCCAAGTTTTGTATTTGGTCCCATATTTTTAGCACGCAATGACTACATCTTGGATTCATTTGCTGTTTTTCAAATTTTATTTTCCTGGTTGTGTTTCAGATTATTTTGTTCCCAAATAGAAATGAATGGTAACTAACGTATTGTCATTTTGGAGTCACTTTTTATTGTAAATAAGAATAGCATATGTTAATAACACTTCTACATGAATGTGGATGCTACCATGATAACGGATAGTCCTGAATGAATCGTGAATAATGGTGATTGAGAAAATTAGACACACAAATCATACCCCCAAGACATGCTAACCTCTCACCATTACAATAATGGGGGAGGGGGAGCATTTTGGGGGGGTATAATATTTTGACTCTAACTTTCTTTCTTAATTATTTACGATTCATTCAGAATTATCCGTAATCATGGTAGCATCCACATGAATGTAGAATTGTTTAGAAACATACCATATTCTTACTTATAATAAAAGTGACCCCAAGATTGTCCCAATACTTTTGGTTGGTTCACCCGATATGGATGAAAATATCTTCAAATTAAAGATGAAAGGCTGCTCTTTGACTTCATAGTCATTGTATCATTTCAAATCCAAGTAATGGAGTACAGAGCCAAACAACAACAATGTTTCACTGTCCCAGTACTTTTGGTGTTCACTGTTGATATGGAGAAACACCACTTACGTCAGGTGTACAATAAGTTTAGTGACACAGAACATTTTGTTTCATGCGCTGAATACAGCTGGTGTATACTTTACCATGAAACGCTTGCTTGCGAGCCTTTACCAAAGATGCAGAGTTTCAAAATAATATAATGAGGAGTAAAATGAATTTGATATTTATACATACACATTACCGTTCAAAAGCTTAGTCACTTAGAAATGTCCTTGTTTTTTTTTTAAAGAAACTCATTTTTTGTGTCCATTTTTAAAGTAACATCAAATTGATCAGAAATACAGTGTAGACATTGTTACTGTTGTAAATGACTATTGTAGCTGGAAACGTACAGAGGCCCATTATCAGCAACCATCACTCCTGTGTTCCAATGGCACATTGTGATAGCTAATCCAAGTTTATCATTTTAAAAAGCTAATTGATCATTAGAAAACCATTTTGCAATTATGTTAGCATAGCTGAAAACTGTTGTCTGATTAAAGAAGCAATAAAACTGGCCTTCTTTAGACTAGTATCTGGAGCTTCAGCATTTGTGAGCTCGATTACAGGCTCAAAATGGACAGAAACAAAGAACTTTCTTCTGAAACTCGTCAGTCTATTCTTGTTCTGAGAAATGTGAGAAATTGCCAAAAAACTTAAGATCTTGTACAACGCTGTGTGCTACTCCCTTCACAGAACAGCGCAAACTAGCTCTAACCAGAATAGAAAGAGGAGTGGGAGACCCCGGTGCACAACTGAGCAAGAGGACAAGTACATTAGAATGTCTACTTTGAGAAACAGACACCTCACAAGTCCTCAACTGGCAGCTTCATAAAATAGTACCCGCAAAACACCAGTCTCAACATCAACAGTGAAGAGGCGACTCCGGGATGCTTGCCATTTTGAGCCTGTAATGGAACTCACAAATGCTGACGCTCCAGATACTCAACTAGTCTAAAGGCCAGTTTTATTGCTTCTTTAATCAGGACAACAGTTTTGAGCTGTGCTAACCCTTTTGCAATCATGTTTTCTAATGATCAATTAGCCTTTTAAAATGATCAACTTGGATTAGCTAACACAACGTGCCACTGTAACACAGGAGTGATGGTTGCTGATAATGGACCTCTGTACGCCTATGTAGATATTTCCTAAAAAAATCTGCCGTTTCCAGCTTTAGTCGTTTACAACATTAAATGTCTACACTGTATTTCTGATCAATTTGATATTTTAATGGACCAAAAATGTGCTTTTCTTTCATAAACAAGGACATTTCTAAGTGACCCCAAACGGGGGTGTACACACGTATGTATTGTATATATCATTGAATAGGACCTACTAGGCAACAGTGTAGTACTGTGTTGTAGTACTCAAGGCCACATATTGAGTGTCTCTGTCTTGGAAACATTTGTACTCGGTATTTGACGATTTCTTCCCAAGACCAGCAGAGTAAAAAAAAAAAAAAATCTTATCTTCCATTCAGTCAGCGCATAAAACCGCTTCACATGGCCAGATGTATACAATTCTTTCTTGAAACATTATTACAGTGTCTTAACAGCCTTTTATATCTATTATAGACATATTAGTACAGTGGGTGAACCTAGAGGCCTTCAGTGGGTGAACCTAGAGGCCTTCAGTGGGTGAACCTAGAGGCCTTCAGTGGGTGAACCTAGAGGCCTTCAGTGGGTGAACCTAGAGGCCTTCAGTGGGTGAACCTAGAGGCCTTCAGTGGGTGAACCTAGAGGCCTTCAGTGGGTGAACCTAGAGGCCTTCAGTGGGTGACCCTAGAGGCCTTCAGTGGGTGACCCTAGAGGCCTTCAGTGGGTGACCCTAGAGGCCTTCAGTGGGTGACCCTAGAGGCCTTCAGTGGGTGACCCTAGAGGCCTTCAGTGGGTGACCCTAGAGGCCTTCAGTGGGTGACCGGGTCATTGATCATTGAAAGGACAGCGAGTGTAATACCAGCACTCTCTTTTAGAAGTGTGCACTTTCGGTAAAACACAAAGGGCCAGTGTTGTAGTGGAAGCTATACGCAGGTATAAACCGTATACCCACTTTTGAAAAGTATTTTTTTTATTTTTTTTATTTTTATTTTTTTCAGTGGGCATTGCGTGTACTCACTTCTTAATCCTTACTGATGTGTTTTTATTTTTTTTAAAGTTGAACCTTTATTTAACTAGGCAAGTCCGTTAAGATCAAATTCTTATTTACAATGACAGCCAAACCCAGACGATGCTGGGCCAATTGTGCGCCGCCCTATGGGACTCCCAATCACAGCCAGTTGTGATTCATCCTGGATTCAAACCAGGGACTGTAGTGACGCCTCTTGCACTGAGATGCAATGGCTCAGACCGCTGCGCCACAATGTAGTGGCGTAAACGATTTAACAATGATATAGTACAATAGAGAAATCATGCACAAAGTAGCCTACACAATTGTAAAGTACGTGAAATATATAAACGTGTGCTGCACACACAGCCCAGTTTCAGCAGAATATTATCTGCACGCAGCAGGAGTGTGCAGCTCTCTACTGGTTTTGGCATGGAGCAGCTCACAGAAGAATGACTTCGGTAGCCGGTAGGGAAGACGTTTCAACTGATGATATCTACCTGTAAATGCTAACTAAGGCAACGATGGGAATGCAAACCAGGTATTGAAAAAAGTTTAGCCCGAAGTATTGTTCAGTAGGCTGTTTGTGATGCGCAATTGTCATCATGCACTGTTTGCATCAGGGGCGTAGACCGAGGCCCACCCACTGGGGAGCCAGGCCCTGACAGGCCCACCCACTGGGGAGCCAGGCCCTGACAGGCCCACCCACTGGGGAGCCAGGCCATGACAGGCCCACCCAATCAGATTGATGTTTAAGAATTGTTGAGGACTATCACATTCTTTAAAAAAAGTGTGATTTTTAGTGAAATCTGAAGAATCTTTAGAAAAACAGGGTTTTTCCCACATGTTGCCTTTCCTTTGCTGGGTGGGCTGTTTGGGGACTTTTGGGGAATTTGAGTATACCCACTTCTCCAGCCACCACTGCATAGGGCCGATAGAAAGACAGCAGTCACACACAGCATGATGTTAAAGGATAAGCTGTCCATAAACTCAGACATAATAAGCCAGTAGGTCCCAATCATAAGAATACAAAAACACAACCATTAAGCATTTCCCTATCAAAATGTACAACTATTACTTCCCATTGCAAAAAACATTTCAACGTTTTGCACACAAAGTAACTGGTGACTTTAAGTTTAAAGTGGAACTGACAGCGTTTTAACTACTTTGCAGATATGAAACAGACAATATCACTCAAAAATATACAATTCTCAGTTTATGCTACAAAACCAAATTTGAGGTTTAAAAATAGATTATTTAACTCAACGTTCCATGACGTACACTGGGGCATTGTTGGCAGAATAGATGGAAGCAGTTCAATGCATGATTAATATAACTAACCAATACATTTCTTGGGAGTCCAAACATCTGACTATCAGGTTGTAAATCACAGCTGGTCTGGTACATTGTTTTCTGCCTCCATTCAGGATGCATTATTTCAATTTCAATCATTCAATATTCTGGACAACGGACAAATGTAACTAAGGCTGGGTATGTCAATACAATAAAACTAGCAAGGGCAATGATCGCAAGTCAGTCATAGCGTGGCTAATAGGCTAACGTATCTATTTATGTAGCAAGCTATAAACACGGAGCCCAACGTTAGCTAGCTAACTAGGAGGATGTCATGCCATTGGAGGAGTGGGTGAGTGACTGACTTACTTTTCCATCAAATAGTTTTTCGCTGGCTATACACTGTTGATGTGCATAACTGAAGGAGAGAGAGCCTACCTTTTTTTCATGGTTGTTTGATCAATAGGACTGTAAAGTTCCCAAATGTAAGAGGACTCCCATGGTGTTTTATATATTTGCAGAAATCCATTCAGGTGTATTTTGTGGCTTTTGGTGAATGTGTTCTAATGATCTAAAGTCGCCCTGTTGCTACTTCCTGTACACACACAGTCCAGTTCAAAGTGAATGATGGCAGGCCCAACTGCCTGTACACACACTCCAGTTCAAAGTGAATGATGGCAGGCCTGTGTGGCAAATGGCTTGTTTGTATAAAGGTCTACTGTAGCTCTGATTGACTACAGCGCACCGGTCTGTGTTGACTCCGTTCCTGGACAAGACGGATGTTTTTATTCAGTTTTATTTACTGCAGTGTCTATTAATTGTCCAAACACATGGCTATTTTCCCACTCTATATTGCTATAGAATTTTCACAAAAGTCTTAGAATGTTTTGGAATTATGTATACTAAGAATTTATGTAAATGTGAAAAGTGGTTTAAGTGGTCACTTGTCAGAAAATATTTTTAAAAAGTATCCTTCCTGGGGGTATATATGAACAGATTTTAATAAGATTTCATGTTGCTAAAATCCTGTCAGTTCCACTTTTAAATGCAACAATGTTTCACACAAGTTATTGTCAGAGACGGCTAACAACAGGAAGCGTGCTGCAATAACACAGTTCCACTCACCAGATGATAATCATTTGAAACTTAACTTCTTGTTGAAAGTTATTCTTGAAAAGGGAGAAGCTAACAAATTAGCAGCAACATTCTCTTTTAACACCTGCTGCAGCCACTGTAAACTACCCAACAAAGAAATTGCTAGCTAGTTAGACTGTGGGAAAACTACTGCTCGCTATTGCACAGGGATCTGTTGGCCTTAAAGAAAGCAGAAGTTTCCATACGTTTTTGTAAAAACGGTCCCACCTATTAAGTCAAAATGTGATTGGTTGATTCCACTTTAACTCCAAAATGTTGCCCTAATACAGTTGAATGGCAGATGCCTTTTATCTAGCTTCTGATGGTCTAGCCAATGGCTGACTTAACCCTTTTCTTTCCAACGAAAACTGAAGAGATTAAATCAGAACATTATTATATTATAGAGGTCGACCGATTATGATTTTTCAACGCCAATACCGATTTATTGGAGGACCAAAAAAAGCCGATACCGATTAATCGGACGATTTAAAAAAATTAAAAAATACAAAAAATAATAATTATGTGTGTGTGTGTGTGTGTGTGTGTGTGTGTGTGTGTGTGTGTGTATGTGTATGTATATATATGTATATATATATATATATATATGTGTATATATATATATGTGTGTGTGTGTGTGTATATGTGTGTATGTGTATTTTTACATTTTTATTTGTAATAATGACAATTACACAATACTGAATGAACACTAATTTTAACTTAATATAATACATCAATAAAATCAATTTAGCCTCAAATAAATAATGAAACATGTTCAATTTGGTTTAAATAATGCAAAAATAAAGTGTTGGAGAAGAAAGTAAAAGTGCATTATGTGCCATGTAAGAAAGCTAACGTTTAAGTTCCTTGCTCAGAACATGAGAACATATGAAAGCTGGTGGTTCCTTTTAACATGAGTCTTCAATATTCCCAGGTAAGAAGTTTTAGTTGTAGTAATTATAGGACTATTTCTCTCTATACGATTTGTATTTCATATACCTTTGACTATTGGATGTTCTTATAGGCACTTTAGTATTGCCAGTGTAACAGTATAGCTTCCGTCCCTCTCCTCGCTCCTACCTGGGCTCGAACCAGGAACACATCGACAACAGCCACCCTCGAAGCAGCGTTACCCATGCAGAGCAAGGGGAGCAACTACTCTAAGTCTCAGAGCGAGTGACGTTTGAAACGCTATTAGCGCGCACCCCGCTAACTAGCTAGCCATTTCACATGGGTTACACCAGCCAAATCTCGGGAGTTGATAGGCTTGAAGTCATAAACAGCGCAATGATTGAAGAGCTGCTGGCAAACCGCTTAGTCAGACTGCTCTATCAAATCATAGACTTAATTATAACATAATAACACACAAATACGAGCCTTAGGTCATTAATATGGTCGAATCCGGAAACTCTCACGTTTATTCTTTCAGTGAAAAACGGAACCGTTCTGTATTTTATCTAACGGGTGGCATCCATAAGTCTAAATATTCCTGTGACATTGCACAACCTTCAATGTTATGTAAAATTCTGGCAAATTAGTTAGCAACGAGCCAGGCGGCCCAAACTGTTGCATATACCCTGACTCTGCGTGCAATGAACGCAAGAGAAGTGACACAATTTCACCTGGTTAATATTGCCTGCGAACCTGGATTTCTTTTAGCTAAATATGCAGGTTTAAAAAATATCTACTTCTGTGTATTGATTTTAAGAAAAGCATTGATGTTTATGGTTGGGTGCAACGATTGTGCTTTTTTCGCAAATGCGCTTTTGTTAAATCATCCCCCGTTTGGTGAAGTCGGCTGTCTTTGTTAGGAAGAATTAGTCTTCCCAGTTCGCAACGAGCCAGGCGGCCCAAACTGCTGCATATACCCTGACTCTGTTGCAAGAGAAGTGACACATTTTCCCTAGTTAAAATAAATCCATGTTCGCAGGCAATATTAACTAAATATGCAGGTTTAAAAATACATGTGTATTGATTTTAATAAAGGCATTGATGTTTATGGTTAGGTACACGTTGGAGCAACGTGTACCTAAGTGATTATATGCAACGCAGGACAGGCTTGATAAACTAGTAACATCATCAACCATGTGTAGTTAACTAGTGATTTATGATTGTTTTTTATAAGATAAGTTTAATGCTGGCTGGCAACTTACCTTGGCTTCTTACTGCATTCGCGTAACAGGCAGGCTCCTCGTGGAGTGCAATGTAAAGCAGGTGGTTAGAGTGTTGGACTAGTTAACCGTAAGGTTGCAAGATTGAATCCCCGAGCTGACAAGGTAACATCTGTCGTTCTGCCCCTGAACAAGGCAGTTAACCCACCATTCCTAGGCCGTCATTGAAAATAAGAAAGTTAAAAACACAGACTTGCCTACTTAAATAAAGGTTTACATATATATTTTTTTAATCGGCGTCCAAAAATAACGATTTCCGATTGTTATGAAAACTTGAAATCGGCCCAGATTAATCGGCCATTCCGATTAATCGTCGACCTCTAGTCTTAACTTACTTAAGCCTATATTTCAATACTGATACAATAGCCTATAGAAGTCATTCATTTGTTCATGTCATCACACAGCATAGGAGTCATTCATGATTTGAAATGCAATCAAGCATTTTAGTTAATAAAATAAAAAAGCTACCATTTAATAATTAGCGTAAACAGTAAATAAACCGTTCCATTCCAGAAATTGATTCAGAAATGTATTTATTTTTTCTCCACAATTTCGTGGTATCCAATTGGTAGTAGTTACAGTCTTGTCTCATCGCTGCAACTCCCGTACGGACTCGGAGAGGCAAAGGTCGAGAGCCATGCGTCCTCCAAAACACAACCCAGAATCTCTGGTGGCACAGCTAGCACTGCGATGCAGTGCCTTAGACCACTGCGCCACCCGGGAGGCCCTGTTTTTAGTCTTTGCTGGAAAAACATAACACTCTCTGGTACGCTTATTTATTTAGTGTTTACGTTATTCCAAACGGTCAGAAATTATTTTAGTAGTCTATACAGCACCTGTTTGACACATAATATGCACTCAGCGCTTTGCCCTTACCTTCTTTTTCTTGATCTCCAGTATTTTCCACAACTAGTCAAATTTATTCCACACGTCTGACTTCCCCTTTACCTCCTGAGCAACCAGTAAACATTCCACCGTTGTCGAGTTTATTTATTTGCTACATCCATTTTGTTACGGTGTTCAGAGTTTATTATAACCAATTTATTGATGTGATTATGATAGGATATAGATCAGGCACTATTGGTCATGTGCATGCGATGTTTACATGTGTCACGTAAAGAGAACAAGGGTTGAGGGAATAGGGAGTGTTTTTTTTTTTTTTTTTTTTTTTTTTTTCCTTAAACAAATGAAGGATTTTTGGTAACAACTTTTCAGTCAGAAATGGTTGTAACTATGTTGCAGCTTCAGCAGCATGGACAGTGCGATACACATTGTTATATTCTGTGGTAGTAGCTGCAGCACAGCGTAGCAAGTTTGGCAGATGACCTCATTATAACACAGCAGATGGCCACATTATAACACAGCAGATGGCCACATTATAACACAGCAGATGGCCACATTATAACACAGCAGATGGCCACATTATAACACAGCAGATGGCCACATTATAACACAGCAGATGGCCACATTATAACCCAGCAGATGGCCACATTATAACCCAGCAGATGGCCACATTATAACCCAGCAGATGGCCACATTATAACACAGCGCAGCAAGTTTGAGCCAGGCCCGGCACAATTTAAAGCAATTGCGGTCGGACTCCCTCTAGTCATTTGTGTGCCTTAATTATTTCATCAAACAGTTCGCATAAAGCATCAGACAAGCTCAATGCATATAATTGATTTGATTACAACACATAGGAAATGTCTGTATATGGAAAAATACATGTTTGAGCATTTTGCCCAATCGATTGGTCGAAAGAACAGACGACTCTTGGTCGACCAAGATTTTTTTTAGTTGGGGACAGCCCTACTCGACATGTACCTCTATCTCACTCCTTCTCATCTTCTCACTCTCTCAACTTCTCTCGCTCTCATCTTCTCTCGCTCTTTCTCTCACCTCTCGTTCTCTCTTTTTCACCTTTTGTTCTCTCTCACCTCGCTCTCTCTTTCTCTTACTACCTCTACGCTTCCCCTCATCTTGGCTGGTTTATTTTTGTATAAAGGCTTCTGCTGTGTTTAGGTGATGCGTCTGAGGGCCAATCATGTGCATGTTTGTCTTCGAGACAAAGGCACGCCATGATGGAATGTCCCAATACACAGTGGGCCTCATTTATCAACCGAGAGCAGCACACATTTTTGTGTGTAAGTCGTTAGTATAAGAAATTGTACGCATATGTTGATTTAATGCAATATTTTAGAGTATGAAAATGTAACATGACTGGCCTACCTTGCCCATAAAATGACATCCTGTGTACTTCCTGTATAAAGGGCCCTGTTGGTGGCAAGGTCAATCTGTTGCTCTCTCTCCCTGCCAGTGCATTTAAATATCCTCCTCCCCCTCTTCTTCTGGTCCTGCACAACACAACTCCCTCCAGCCTCTCAGCTCCTCCCCCTCTTCTTCTGGTCCTGCACAACACAACTCCCTCCAGCCTCTCAGCTCCTCCCCCTCTTCTTCTGGTCCTGCACAACACAACTCTCTCCAGCCTCTCAGCTCCTCCTCCTCTTCTTCTGGTCCTGCACAAGACCACTCCCTCCAGCCTCTCAGCTCCTCCCCCTCTTCTTCTGGTCCTGCACAACACAACTCCCTCCAGCCTCTCAGCTCCTCCCCCTCTTTTTCTGGTCCTGCACAACACAACTCCCTCCAGCCTCTCAGCTCCTCCTCTTCTTCTGGTCCTGCACGAGACCACTCCCTCCAGCCTCTCAGCTCCTCCCCCTCTTCTGGTCCTGCACGAGACCACTCCCTCCAGCCTCTCAGCTCCTCCCCCTCTTCTGGTCCTGCACGAGACCACTCCCTCCAGCCTCTCAGCTCCTCCCCCTCTTCTGGTCCTGCACGAGACCACTCCCTCCAGCCTCTCAGCTCCTCCCCCTCTTCTGGTCCTGCACGAGACCACTCCCTCCAGCCTCTCAGCTGAAAGCCTTCAACTTGTTTTTCTTCTTCCCTTTTTTGTCTCTCGCTCTGTCTCTCGCTCTCCGCCCCCTCATCCCTCCTGCCGCGTTAGAGAAGACTTACTTTTGAATAAGATATTAAGGGGACGGATAGGAGAGAGAATTATCAGGTCTAACCGGTGATGCTGCAGTTTGCTGGTTTATATACGCCACGCCGGTAGCAAAGCACATGAAATGTTAAAGCGTTTTAGCTGTCAAGCTTAATGTTCTGCGCTGATGTTGTTGAACATGCCGTCTCAGATGACCAGGACAATTATGCTCCTCAACTTTTCAGATTTTTCTGTTCATGCTTTACATCTCCTCGAGCAAGATGAACTCATGTGTCTGTTTTAATGGTGATTTCATAAGACAGCGATCCCTGCACCGCTGAACGTGAGGGCTGGTCGTGTGAAAGCACACGAGGGGGCGGGGCCGAGGGTCCCAAATGGCACGCTGTTCCCTATATAAGTGTACTACTTTCGACCTGGTCAAAAGAAGTGCACTATATAGGGAATTGCCTGCGTGCCATTTGGTATGCAGACTGGGTACAGATGTTTGGTAACAGGCTTACACTGTCAGCAGCACAATATTTAATGACCAATATTGACCCCATCAGCAGCTACCGCTTCACAATAGACACCCTGTTCAGAACAGGTGTTACGTTGGGTTGCTGTACGGGAGCCATGAAGGCAATGCTTGTTAGTGTAATGTGGTCATCTGCCAACCATTAGGTTAGAGATGTAGAGGGAAAGTCTATACTGCAGGGGGAAAGGAGTGTCCACAGAGTTAGGCTAAATCAGATGTCATTTCAGTATTAACCTCTCTTGGGTATGTGGGACGTGATCGTCCCACCTGCGGGACACACTATTCAACAGCCAGTGAAATAGCAGGGCGGCAAATTCAAAACAACCAAATTCTCATAATTCAAATTTCTCACACATTCTTATATTATAAACCATTTTATAGATAAGACTCTCGTTAATCCAACCACATTGTCCGATTTCAAAAAGGCTTTACGGCGAAAGCAAAACATTAGATTATGTTAGGACACCACCTAAACAAGAAAAGCCACACAGCCATTTTCCAAGCAAGAAGAGGTGTCACAAAAACCATAAATACAGCTAAAATGAAGCACTAACCTTTGATCTTCACCTGATGGCACTCATAGGACTTCATGTTACACAATACATGTATGTTTTGCTCGATAAAGTTCATATTTATATCCAAAAACCCCATTTTACATTGGCTCGTAATGTTAAGAAATGTTTTCCTTCAAAAATTTCCGGTGAATGAGCACATCAATTTATAGAAATACTCATCATAAATGTTGATAAAACATGAAACTGTTATTAAAATAATTATAGATAAACATCTCCTTAATGCAACCGCTGTGATAGATTTAAAAAAAAAAGCTTCACGGGGAAACCACACTTTGCAATAATCTGGTTACGGCGCTCAGAAAACAACAGCAGGCAATACAGTTACCCGCCATTTTGGAGTCATCTAAAATCATAAATAGCATTATAAATATTCACTTACCTTTGATCTTCATCAGAAGGCACTTCCAGGAATCCCAGGTCCACAATAAATGTTGTTTTGTTCAATAAAGTCCATAATTTATGTCCAAATACCTCCTTGTTGTTTGCACGTTCAGTAAGCTACTCCAAATGTAGGAAGCACGAAGAAAAGTCAAAAAAAGTTATATTTACGTTCGTAGAAACATGTCAAACGATGTATAGCATCAATCTTTAGGGCCTTTTTAACATCAAACTTCAATAATATTCCAACCGGACGATTCCAATGTCTTGAAAAATATAATGGAACACAGCTACCTCTCACGTGAATGCACGCCAATGAACTCATGTCTTTTCCTGAGTCAACAACTTACAACTTCCTTTGTTCGCTCTCTGTTCACCATAGACGCCTCAAACAACTTTCTAAAGACTGTTGACATCTAGTGGAAGCCATAGGAAGTGTGAAATGAACCCTAAGTCACTGCGTGTTAGAAAGACAATCACTTGAAAAAACTACAGCCTCAGATTTCCCACTTCCTGGTTGGATTTTTCTCAGGTTTTTGCCTGCCATATGAGTTCTGTTATACTCACAGACAGCATTCAAACAGTTTCAGAAACTTCAGAGTGTCTTCTATCCAAATCTACTACTAATACGCGTATCCTACATTCTGGGTCTGGGTAGCAGGCAGTTTACTACGGGCACACTTTTCATCCGGATGTCAAAATACTGCCCCCTACCCTAGAGAAGTTAATGGCTAAGCTTTCGGTCACCATTGGCCGTCAGCGCATTGTTTGTACACTCGAGATCTGATGGCTGTCTGTACACCATGTCAGCCTAATCAAAGGTGTGTGTGTGTGATGCTGCACTGTTTTCCATCTGCTCTGGGTTTTAAGCACGTTTCACGCCTAGCTGCCTCCCTCTCCTAATGTGATGCTCCACTGTCTGTCTCAATGAGGCCTGGAGGCCTGGCCGTCGCTCCAAGACATTCCTAACCCTAGTTCTCTCCTCATCGCCTGGTCTGGTGGAAAGTGTGCATTTACCTCTTGGATGGATGGCTGTGGAAGGAAAGCGTCAGTGGAACATGGGAATGTGTCTGCTCATCATGGTCCTCCAGCTGCCTAAGTCAGACCAGAATCACATGCAGGCATGGGCCAGTCAAGCACACTCATGGTCACAATTCATGGGGTTGAATCTCAATTGTATTTCCTTGCATCCTCTCTCCACACTGCTTCCTCAAAATGCATTGGAGTAGAAGGTCTGAGTGCAAGGAGAGAGGACACAAAGAATCAATGGTGGACACCACATGATCGCTAAGGGAAAACTGTATGGTTGGATACTTGTGTCTGTAGTGAATGCCGTCCTTGTGATTGTACTCCCACACTCCAGGGCCCAGTTTTTCAAAGGTTTACCTATCTGGATTTCACTGATCTAATGCATAGAAATAAAATGAATAGAATGGGAGTCCTTTAAGTCAATGATTCCTTCATTCTGTCAAGTTTCGCACAACCCCCCCCCCCCCCCCCCCCCCACCACACACACACAGTTTGTTACTGTTTGTTACTGTTTTAGAGCTAATTTCCTGCTATTCTACAAGGTGCCATGAGGCTTAGAGAAAGTGTTGTGGTTTTAAAGCTAATTTCCTATAATAAAAAATAAAAAAATCATGGCTTGTGTGTTTATATAATATGTAGTACACCAGTCCGTTCTAGCCATTCTTCTTTTTCTATGTATTTAATCATATTCGATCTGCGAAATCCAGATGAATGACTTTTGGAAAAACGGGGCCCTGAGGATCCATTCATTCTCAGTGTGTCTGTCTGAACTGACTGTTTTAATCTGTAATACTTCGGGGAGCGGCAACGGTGCAGCTGTCTTAACAGACAGAAAGGAACTGTGGAGCAGAAATGTTAAGCAGCAGAATAGCTGCCTCCATTGCATCCACTGTCTCTAGTGTAGGCAGGGCTTATGGCTATGAGGATATGCCGACCTATTTGTGCTATGTAAATTGAAATGGAACATTTCACACCAATGTAGGCGCTAGCCAGTCTCATGGCTGGCTTGAGATTTAATTCACCACTACAGATATAGAATGGCTAGATATGCAGACCAGGCTGTAGATTTAGGTTTATCATACTGTACATGTTCTGCTCTTCTCCCTGTGTTCTTGGCGTGCATAGTACAAACCCCTCAGTCATAAGAGGCATTCCTGGCAAGTCGGTCTTCACTGACTGGGTGTGGGACTCAAGCAACTTAATTGCAGCCTTTAACAGTAAAAAAAAAATGAGCCTCAGATTTTCTGGTGGAGAAAAACGGCACCTGTGACCGACTGAGTTGGTCATCGAACCTCCGTTAGCTCTGTGTGTGTGTGTGTGTGTGTGTGTGTGCCACTGAGCCTCTTTCCTCTGAAGACTCTCTGTCCTGGGGCTCCAGGGGGAAGCCGCTCTGTCCTGGGGCTCCAGGGGGGAAGCCGCTCTGTCCTGGGGCTCCAGGGGGGAAGCCGCTCTGTCCTGGGGCTCCAGGGGGGAAGCCGCTCTGTCCTGGGGCTCCAGGGGGGAAGCCGCTCTGTCCTGGGGCTCCAAGGGGGAAGCCGCTCTGTCCTGGGGCTCCAGGGGTGAAGCCGCTCTGTCCTGGGGCTCCAGGGTGAATGGGCAACCAGGGCTGTCATCACACAGGGAAAGTGACATGGCTAATGACTGTACTTGTCTTTTCTCTGCCCACTAGGCTGCATGTTTCTGTGTCCACAGAACACTATATTCTAGTTGAGTCTACTGTACACTTAAGCTCTTTCTCAATTGTAAAACATTTTTTTTTTAAATATCCTCACTTCCTCTCCTTGATTTCCTCTCCTGATGTGAAAGCCAGCCTAATGCTGAGCTAGCGCCACCATTCTGTTTTCACTCAACTCTTTTTCCCATTAGTGCAAATGAAGAGAAGGAGATGAGGATCTGATTTTTAGAAAACTGAGAAAGAACCATGGCTGAAAGAACCTGCATGTACCGTAAAGAAGGCCTGTTGAAAAATTGAAGTGTCATGTCACAGCTTTTATGTACCATGCTGCGGTTGGATTCCTGAGCAAACCAACCCAACCCACAGTGGAGAAGCTACAGTATGACTCGCTAGCGTTGCAGAGAGGGGATGCCAGCTTGGTTTAGAGGGGTGATTGTAATGGACACATTTGCTGATGTGAGTGGGGAGTGAGGTAATATCGTGGCGGATGGTGGTCTATTTTTGGGCTCTCCATCGGCCTGCCTAAAGCTCTTTGTCTCACCACCACTCTACATCAGAGCTGCTGCTCGCTTCCCTGGCTGGCCAACAAACATCAACTTTAACCTGTTCTCATTTTATAAAGTGTTGTGTTTTTTTTAAGAATCCTATTTGACATGTTATTGGTTGGTGTAGCTGGAGTCACAGTGGGGCAGGATGGTGGCATAATGTAGCCTACCATCTGTCGTCTAGTGTGCTGCTGACTGGCGTTGCAAATGCTGACGTATTCAGGCTTTTAATGGTGACATCAGTTTTGTCATTTGGAGAGAATGCGTACACTACAGCCTTAGCTTACTGGATGTGACGTAGGCTTGTATTCTCACACCTCTTCATCTGTTGGAGTTAGACTCCCTCAGCTATTTCCACCAGTGAGTCCCAGGAGAAGGTATTAAGTAGGTCCCTGCCCTGGCTCTGTTGCCGTGTTGCGCTGCTCTCTGTGTAGCCCTAACTAATGCTGGGACTGGACAGTCTCCATTGGGTCAACTAGAGATTTGCCTGGCCTGTGATGAATCTGGGGAGATTGCATCGTGCCCATTGCAAGCCAGCAGTGAATCAGGCTAAATTTGATTTTAAGTCTTTCTCTCACTGCCTCTCTCTCTCTCTCTTTCTGCCTCTCTCTCTCTCTCTTTCTGCCTCTCTCTCTCTCTCTCTCTCTCTCTCTCTTTCTGCCTCTCTCTCTCTCTTTCTGCCTCTCTCTCTCTTTCTGCCTCTCTCTCTCTCTCTCTGCACCTCTCTCTCTTTTTGTCTCTTGTGGGACTGAATATGCATCAACACTGTGTATGATGTGTGTTTCGTTTCCATCTATAATGCATCACAACATTAAGGTCAACAAAGCAGGTATTTGTTGACCCACTGGTCTCTGCTGACAGACATGGCTCACAAGTAAAGGGGGCAACTGGGAGCCAAAGTAGTTTTTCCGTTACCCTTTTCTTGCTTAATATTCCATAATGCCAGGGTTTTGTATGCCTTTGTGAGCCTGAAGAGCCTGGGGTTGAACTGAACAATAGTCCAATTAAACTGTGCCATTCCCTCTTTCACTCACACACACACTCACTCACTCACTCACTCACTCACTCACACAGCACACTCTCTCGTGCTGTCACCACACACGAACAGATGTGCTGCTCTGCACAGCTGATAGGTGCTGAACCTACACATGGTTGATATTACTAGTTTATCTAGCTTGTCCTGCGTTGCATATAATCAATGTGGTGCCTGAAATTGTGTCACTTCTCTTGCATTCAGTGCAAGCAGAGTCAGGGTATATGCAGCAGTTTGGGTCACTTGGCTCGTTGCAAACTGTGTGAAGACCATTTCTTCCTAACAAAGACCGTAATTAATTTGCCAGTATTTTACATAACATTGAAGGTTGTGCAATGTAACAGCAATATTTAGACTAACACGGAACCCAAACCGGCTGCGCACGTGATCGTACGCCATCGTGCATACATTTATTTTGTCCCCCCACACCAAATGCGATCATGACACGCAGGTTAAAATATCAAAACAAACTCTGAACCAATTATATTCATTTGGGGACAGGTTCAAAAGCATTAAACGTTTATGGCATTTTAGCTAGCTAGCTTGCTAGCTAATTTGTCAATTTTAGCTAGCTCGCAGTTGCTAGCTAATTTGTCCTGGGATATTAACATTAAGTTGTTATTTTACCTGAAATGTACAAGGTCCTCTACTCCGCCAATTAATCCACACATAAAACGGTCAACCAAATCGTTTCTAGTCATCTCTCTTCCTTCCAGGCTTTTTCTTCTCTTGATTTTATATTGTGATTGGCAACTTTCATAAATTAGGTGCATTACCGCCACTGACCTCGTTCGTCTTTCAGTCACCCACGTGGGTATAACCAATGAGGAGATGGCACGTGGGTACCTGCTTCTATAAACCAATGAGGAGATGGGAGAGGCAGGACTTGCAGCGCGATCTGCGTCAGAGATAGAACTGACTTCTATTTTAGCCCTTGGCAACGCAGATGCTCGTTGGCGCAATAATTGAATAACATAGATTTCTAAATTTATTTTGCAACGCTTGCGCATGCGACGCGAGCTGTGTGGTCAGCCTGTTAGGGTTGCCACCCGTTCCATAAAATACGGAACGGTTCTGTATTTCACTGAAAGAATAAACGTTTTGTTTTCGAAGTGATCGTTTACGGATTTGACCATATTAATGACCTAAGGCTTATATTTCCGTGTGTTTTTATTATATTATAATTAAGTCTATGATTTGATATTTGATAGAGCAGTCTGACTGAGCGGTGGTAGGCAGCAGCAGGCTCGTATGCATTCATTCAAACCACAGTTTCCTCCGTTTGCCAGCAGCTCCTCACAATGTTTGAAGCACAGCGCTGTTTATGACTTAAAGCCTATCAACTCCTGAGATTAGGCTGGGAATACTATAGTGCCTATAAGAACATCCAATAGTCAAAGGTATATGAAATACAAATGAGAAGTAGTTCTATAATAACTACAACCTAAAACTTCTTACCTGGGAATATTGAAGACTCATGTTAAAAGGAACCACCAGCTTTCATATGTTCTCATGTTCTGAGCAAAGAACTTAAATGTTAGCTTTTTTACATGGCACATATTGCACTTTTACTTTCTTCTCCAACACTTTGTTTTTGCATTATTTAAACCGAATTGAACATGTTTCATTATTTATTTGAGACTAAATTGGTTTTATTTATGTATTATATTAAGTTAATAAGTGTTCATTCAGTATTATTGTAATTGTCATTATCGGCTTTTTTTGGTCCTCCAATAATCGGTATCGGCGTTGAAACATCATAATCGGTCGACCTCTAGTCGTGAATATGGACACTAATCTATTAGACCCCTGTGATATTCAATGTGGTAATATAGCACTGAGCCTTAGGGGCGGTGATGTCTGCATGTTGAGCCGTAGGGGCTAGTGTTCTCACGACACCCGTATCATGACACTAGGAAGCAAGGAAGCAAAGGAAACAAAACATGAACCGGACTCAATTTCTTGAGGAAAACAGTCCTAATGTTGGGGGAAAAAAATGCTTTTTGTTACCCAGAGTCACATTTGTTTATGTTGCAAGCTATAGCACATACTATCTTAATAAAAGTAGGTTTTGAAAGATCAGAGTTTTATGTCTGCTTTGTTTTATTTTGTTACCAACGAAAATCTGTTATCATGACAAAGCTATTATGGGTAATGATCTCTGTATGTTGAGCCTTGGGGGCAGTGATCTCGTGTGTGTGTGTGTGTGTGTGTGTGTGTGTGTGTGTGTGAGGGGGTGGTAGATGAATAATTTCTTCCAGATAACACATCTCATCGTCTTCCTAGACCATCGTCTTCCTTGACCAAAGCAGAGCTATCCTAGATCTCATGAGGGTGTGAGGGGAGGTCAAACCCTTGGTGACCCTCTGAGGAGGTTGTTAACCCGGGAAGGCTAGCTAGGTCAAAGTATTAGCGAGGAGGATGGATGTTATGCAGTGTGTGTGTGGAGGATGGACGGATGTTATGCAGTGTGTGTGTGGAGGATGGACGGATGTTGTGCAGTGTGTGTGTGGAGGATGGATGTTATGCAGTGTGTGTGTGTGTGGAGGATATTATGTTTGAGTGACTATTGCTGTTCCTAATTGCCCCTGAGGGGATACATACAGTTATATTACAATTGAATTGAACCAGGATTCAGCTTGAGTACAGTCAACATGAATGGGAGGAGGAGGAGTGGAAGGTTCGCTAGGAGAATGGCAGTAGAGGAGACAGAATCCTTTATAGATAAGGGGCAGGCCAGCAAAGGGGCACTGCTCTATGATGTGTAGGTTAGCCGACACAGAGAAAGGTTGTTGTGTACGAGAGATGCCACAGCTGGCTGGCCACTGACCAGGGACCTCATTTCTAACCTTTGTGGAAATTTGACGCTAAATATCAGTGTTGTGGTCTAATGAACTTGGCATATGCATGTTTTCTGCTATAAATCAGACCTGTCCTGAAACTTTGCTTGTGAACGAACATTATAATCTCCTCCTGAAAAATGCCCATCGTTCACCTTTTATGGTGACAATAAGTATTGGAATTAGGCCGAGAATGTTTCTAAAGGAGATCTTGATCATGTCTTTGGAGGTGTTGGCACAATGTTTTGTTTTGCTGTAGCCTGTTTCTGAAAGACAAAAAAAAACAATTGCAAATTGTTGTGGACCTGTAAACAAATTGTTTGAATTCAATAATGTTTTGCATTTACATTTTTCCAAACCTAAATATGCTGCACTGCCCGTGAATTCTGAAACTTTGTCTAGTCTGGGGAAAAAAAGAACTACATTAGCCCTACTTAGTGGTAGCCTTCATAGCTGTCTGTGTACCGGTTCCATTCTGCTGTATGTTTTATAAACTGCACAAAAAAACGGAAATTATAATAACCTATTTCATTAATATAAATGAGAGATGCGCATGGTATTTTGTTTTTATGGATACTTGTGGAAAATGAACTCATCACAGCCAGAAAATGATTTTATTCTGCAATGATTGCGATAATGTATTATCTTTATACATTTAAATGTTGTCTACTGCAGAAATTTGACATTATAGTATTCAGTTGTAGCCTACAAACATCAATGGAATAGGTGAACCATCTGTTCTACTGTTTAAACTGTGCTTCGGTTTGGAAAGCTTAGAGCAAAATAACTGAAATATACTGAACAAAAATATAAACGTGTTGGACCCATGTTTCATGAGCTGAAATAAAAGATCCCAGAAATGTTCCATATACACACACACAAAGCTTATTTCTCTTATTTTGTGCATAAATGTTTACATCCCTGTTAGTAAGTATTTCTTCTTTGCCAAGATAACCCATCCACCTGACATGTGTGGCATATCAAGAAGCTAATTAAACAACATGATCATTACACAGGTGCACCTTGTGCTAGGGACAATTAGAGGCCACTCTAAAATGTGATGTTTTGTCACACAACACAATGCCACAGATGTCAAAGATGTTGGGAGAGCGTGCAATTGGCATGCTGACTGCGGGAATGTCCACCAGAGGTGTTGCCAGAGAATTGAATGTTAATGTCTTTACCATAAGCGTCCTCTAACGTCGTTTTGGAGAATTTAGCAGTACGTCCAACCAGCCTCATTACCACAGACCACGTGTATGGTGTTGTGGGCGAGCGGATTATGGATGTAAACATTGTGAACAGAGTGCCCTATGGTGGCGGTGGGGTTATGGTATGAACTAGAGGTCGACCGATTAATCGGAATGGCCGATTTCAAGTTTTCATAACAATCGGTAATCGGTATTTTTGGCCGCCGATTGTTATTTTTTTAGTATTTTTTTAAAATTTAATTTACACCTTTATTTAACTAGGCAAGTCAGATTAAGAACACATTCTTATTTTCAATGACGGCCTAGGAACGGGGGTTAACTTCCTTGTTCAGGGGGGATTTGTTTTTGCAACCTTCTGGTTACTGTGCTCTAACCACCTGCCTTACATTGCACTCCATGAGGAGCCTGCATGGCAGGCTGACTACCTGTTACGCGAGGGCAGCAATAAGCCAAGGTAAGTTGCTAGCTAGCATTTTAAACTTATCTTATAAAAAAACAATCAATCTTAACATAATCACTAGTTAACAACACATGGTTGATATTACTAGTTTATCTAACGTGTCCTGCGTTGCATATAATCGATGCGGTGCCTGTTAATTTCTCATCGAATCACAGCCTACTTCGACAAACGGGTGATGATTTAACAAGCGCATTTGCGAAAAAAGCACTGTCGTTGCAGCAATATACCTAACCATAAACATCAATGCCTTTCTTTAAAATCAATACACAAGTATATATTTTTAAACCTGCATATTTAGTTCATATTGCCTGCTAACAGGAATTTGTGTCACTTCTCTAGCGTTCCATGCAAGCAGTCAGGGTATATACAGCAGTTTGGGCCGCCTGGCTCATTGCGAACTGTGTGAAGTCCATTTATTCCTAACAAAGGCAGTAATTAATTTACCAGAATTGTACGTAATTATGACATAACATTGAAGGTTGTGCAATGTAACAGGAATATTTAGACTTAGGGATGCCACCCGTTAGATAAAATACGGAACGTTTCCGTTTTTATATGAAATGATAAACGTTTCGTTTTCGAAATGATAGTTTCCGGATTCGACCATATTAATGACCAAAGGCTCGTATTTCTGTGTGTTATTATGTTATAATTAAGTCTATGATTTCATATTTGATAGAGCAGTCTGACTGAGCAATGGTAGGCAGCAGTAGGCTCGTAAGCATTCATTCAAACAGCACCTTCGTGCGTTTTGCCAGCAGCTCTTCGCTGTGCTTCAAGCATTGCGCTGTTTATGACTTCAAGTCTATCAACTCCCAAGATTAGGCTGGTGTAACCAATGTGAAATAGATTGAGGTCTAGGCTTTGACGAGGCCATTCCAAGACATTTACAGTTGAAGTTGGAAGTTTACATACACCTTAGCCAAATACATTTCAACTCAGTTATTCACAATCCCTGACATTTAATCATAATCCTAGCCATTTTGCCACAACTTTGGAAGTATGTTTGGGGTCATTGTCCATTTGGAAGACCCATTTGCAACTAAGCTTTAACTTCCTGACTGATGTCTTGAGATGTTGCTTCAATATATCCATATCATTTTCCTACCTCATGATGCCATCTATTTTGTGAAGTGCACCAGTCCCTCCTGCAGCAAAGCACCCCCACAACATGATGCTGCCACCCCCGTGCTTCACGGTTGGGATGGTGTTCTTCGGCTTGCAAGCTTCCCCCTTTTTCCTCCAAACATAACAATGGTCATTATGGCCAAACAGTTCTATTTTTGTTTCATCAGACCAGAGGACATTTCTCCAAAAAGTATGATATTTGTCCCCATGTGCAGTTGCAAACAGTAGTCTGGCTTTTTTATGGTGGTTTTGGAGCAGTGGCTTCTTCCTTGCTGAGCAGTCTTTCAGGTTATGTTGATATAGGACTTGTTTTACTGTGGATATAGACACTTTTGTACCCGTTTCGTCCAGCATCTTCACAAGGTCCTTTGCTGTTGTTCTTTTAGCACCAAAGTACGTTCGTCTCTAGGTGACAGAATGCGTCTCCTTCCTGAGCGGTATGACGGCTGCGTGGTCCCATGGTGTTTATACTTGCGCACTATTGTTTGTACAGATGAACGTGGTACCTTCAGGCGTTTGGAAATTGCTCCCACTGATGAACCAGACTTGTGGCAGTCTACAATAAAAAACAATTCTGAGGTCTTGGCTGATTTTTTTTTTGATTTTCCCATGATGTCAAGCAAAGAGGCACTGAGTTTGAAGGTAGGCCCTGAAAACATCCACAGGTACCCCTCCAATTGACTCAAATGTTGTCAATTAGCCTATCAGAAGCTTCAAAAGCCATGACATCATTTTCTGGAATTTTCCAAGCTGTTTAAAGGCACAGTCAACTTAGTGTATGTAAACTTCTGACCCACTGGAATTGTGATACAGTGACTTATAAGTGAAATAATCTGTCTGTAAACAATTGTTGGAAAAATTACTTGTGTCATGCACAAAGTAGATGTCCTAACCGACTTGCCAAAACTATAGTTTGTGAACAAGAAATGTGTGGAGTGGTTGAAAATTACTTTTAATGACTTGAACTGTAAATGTTTCCCCTTAAACCACTCGAGTGTTGCTTTAGCAATATGGTTAGGGTCATTGTCCTGCTGGAAGGTGAACCTCCGTCCCAGTCTCAAAACTCTGGAAGATTGAAACAGGTTTTCCTCAAGAATTTCCCTGTATTTAGCGCCATCCATCATTCCTTCAATTCTGACCAGTTTCCCAGGCCATGCCAATGAAAAACATCCCCACAGCATGATGCTGCCACCACCATGCTTCACTGTGGGGATGGTGTTGTCGGGATGATGAGAGGTGTTGGGTTTGCGCCAGACATAGCGTTTTCCTTGATGGCCAAAAAGCTCCATTTTAGTCTCATCTGACCAGAGTACCTTCTTCCATGTGTTTGGGGAGTCTCCCACATGCCTTTTGGCGAACACCATACGTGTTTGCTTATTTTTTTCTTTAACCAATGGCTTTTTTTTGGCCACTCTTCCCTTAAGCCCAGCTCTGTGGAGTGTACGGCTTAAAGTGGTCCTATGGACAGATACTCCAATCTCAGCTGTGGAGCTGTGGAGCTTTGTAGCTCCTTCAGGGTTATCTTTGGTCTCTTTGTTACCTCTCTGATTAATGCCATCCTTGCCTGGTACGTGAGTTTTGGTGGGCGGCCCTCTCTTGGCAGGTTTGTTGTGGTGCCATATTCTTTCCATTTTTTTGATAATGGATTAAATGGTGCTCCGTGGGATGTTCAAAGTTTCGGATATATTTTTTTATAACCCAGCCCTGACCTGTTTGGAGAGCTCCTTGGTCTTCATGGTGCCGCTTGCTTGGTGGTGCCCCTTGCTTAGTGGTGTTGCAGACTCTGGGGCCTTTCAGAACAGGTGTATATATGCGTAGATCATGCGACAGATCATGTGAGACTTATGGCACACAGGTGGACTTTATTTAACTAATTATATGACTTCTGAAGGTAATTGGTTGCACCAGATCTAATTTAGGTGCTTCATAGCAAAGGGGGTGAATACATATACACGCACCACTTTTACTTTAAAAAACATATTGTTATTTTTTTCACTTCACTAATTTGGACTATTTTGTGTATGTCCATTACATGAAATCCAAATAAAATCCATTTAAATTACAGATTGTAATGCATCAAAATAGTAAAAACACCAAGGGGGATGAATACTTTTGCAAGGCACTGTAGGTGAGGGATTTATTCTGCAATGATCATGGAAATAAATAACAGGAAATAGATGCGTATTACTAGTTATTATAAAATGCAAAGATAAATCAATTTTCTGTCTTCTCGCTAACGGCAAATGATTGCATCTTGTTATTATATTTAGCTACCTGTTGTTTTGTTTTTTTATGAATATGAGCATCATACATTCCTGCACAAGGCTACTTCTAGTGTACTTTGTCCTTTTTGTAATGCAGTACTTGAACCACTAGAAACGGTGTGTATTCTTATGGTCTACAGTTAGTAGGCAGGAGGATAAGCACATTCTCATGTCAATTTCAGTATTTACAAATGCCTTCTTTTTTAAAACTTTTTTGCGTGAACTGGTGCACACATGTTTTGGGGCAGGGCTAGTTGAGAGGAAGTGATAGCTAGCCTGCCTTACTTACTCTGTGTGTGCAGTCAATCACTCAGTTGGGTCTGTACTCCGACTGAGTGATTGACTGATAATACACACACACACACACACACACACGGCAGGTAGGAGGCAGATAGTCTAGTGGTTAGAGCGTTGGACGAGTAACTGAAAGGTTACAAGATCGAATCCCCGAGCTGACAAGGTGAAAATCTGTCGTTCTGCCCCTAAACAAAGCAGTTCCTAGCACTTCCTAGCACTGTTCCTAGGCCGTCATTGAAAATAAGAATTTGTTCTTAACTGACTTGCCGAGTTAAATAAAGGTTTTAAAATATAAAGAAACACACAGTGCAGTAGTGTCTGTACTGTCAAACTGAGGGTGCATCTCAAATTGCTCCCTATTCCCTATGGGCTCTGGTCAAAAGTAGTGGACTATATATAGGGAATAGTGTGCAATTTGGGATGCAAACCCAGACTGGAGTCCATACAGTACTGTATATCCAGGATGTGTGCCTGTAGTCTGACAGAATGGGTGAGTCTGGGATGACTGTCAACAGCTCTCTGCCCAGTCAGGTTTTTATCTATCACTGTGTGCTCTGCTAGGTCTGAGGTTATATGCTGCCTGGGACAGTCTGTACACGCCTCCATGCCGCACGCAAGGTGTTCTGACGGCTGAGCGTGCGTGTGTGTGTGTGTGTGTGTGTGTGTGTGTGTGTGATGGTGTGGGGGGGGATTGGTGTAGTAGGGTAGAGTGGGTTAGTCCCTATACCAGGCAGTCTATGCCTGCAGTGTGTTTGTAAAGGCCAGTGTAACTAACTGGTCATCGTTTACAGGGATCCATCAATGTTTCCCCAGGCTTAAAGACTTGATGGTTAGATGGAGCTCTACAGCATATTGAAGCATATAGATTTTTTTCTTGGTGTAATGGACCTCAGGATAACACGTCAGTAAGTTACAACCTGCAGGATATTTCCTAACACAAATCATTTCCAGGCTCCGCCCACCGACTACATCACTAACACGTCAGTAATATTACTTCACTACTACTACTACTACTACTACTACTACTACCACCACAGGGGTGTTAGCCTACATAGAGTTCATTGTGGGTAAAATAATAGGTAAATTCACACAGCACCACAGGGCTGAATTCTAACCGTTATATTGGAAGAGCTGAGGATTGTGTGATGAAATAGTGCTGTGAGAAATGGAGAGGGGGTGGGGGGAAATCTCTCACTGTACAGTTCTGAGCCTGCATTCATTCCCAAATTAATTGCAAGCAGACTTTACAGGGCTAAAAGCTGAAATCCTAGGCCTAAACCGATGGGCCTTCTCTCTCTCTCCCTCCTTTCTCTGTAAACTCCTAGCCATGATGTACGTAATTGATCCTGCCAGTGTATATTAAAGAAAGAGAAGCGTGAAGGAGCACAGGGAAATGACTCAGTGGCCTAAATGCAATGTTTCCTTGTTGGTGTTTTCCTCCTGCTACATTTCCTCCCACTCTCTTTTTCTTTCATTCTGCCATTCGTTCGTTCTCTCTCTTAGTGTCTCTCCTGTGCACGCTCTGTCTCTCTCAATCTCTCCATCTTTCTCTCTTTCTCTTGCTCTCATTCTCCTTTTCTCTCTCTTATGCCTGTGTGGATCATTCTCTCTTGTCCTTGTATGTCTTTTTTTAAATACCAGCAGACTAGTCAAAGGATGTAGGCTAGGCTGGTTATGTCGTCATGTCTAGATCCTGGCTACGTCGTCATGTCTAGATCCTGGCTACGTCGTCATGTCTAGATCCTGGCTACGTCGTCATGTCTAGATCCTGGCTACGTCGTCATGTCTAGATCCTGGCTACGTCGTCATGTCTAGATCCTGGCTACGTCGTCATGTCTAGATCCTGGCTACGTCGTCAAGTCTAGATCCTGGCTACGTCGTCATGTCTAGATCCTGGCTACGTCGTCATGTCTAGATCCTGGCTACGTCGTCATGTCTAGATCCTGGCTACGTCGTCAAGTCTAGATCCTGGCTACGTCGTCATGTCTAGATCCTGGCTACGTCGTCATGTCTAGATCCTGGCTACGTCGTCAAGTCTAGATCCTGGCTACGTCGTCAAGTCTAGATCCTGGCTACGTCGTCAAGTCTAGATCCTGGCTACGTCGTCAAGTCTAGATCCTGGCTACGTCGTCATGTCTAGATCAACTGCCTCTCTTCAAAATGGCTGGCTGGCCACCCCCATGGAGGAAAGCGACACTTCATCCAGTCTATTCTGAAGTTGGCTGATCTGAAAGGGTAGTACTTCATAAATGTATGCCAATGAATCCCAACCTCCCTGAGAGCTCAGTGACCAGCCACACGCAGCATGACATGCGCCAAGTCTAGGTCCAAAAGTGTCCTTAACAGCTTCTACCCCCAAGCCATAAGACAGCTGAATAATTAATCAAATGGCCACCAGGACTATTTACATTGACCCCCCCCCTTTGTTTTACACTGCTGCTACTCGTTGTTTATTATTTATGCACAGTCACTTCACCCCCACTTACATGTACAAATTACCTCAACTAACCTGTACCCCCGCACTCTGACTCGGTACCTGTACCCCCTGTTTATAGGCTCGTTACTTTTTATTATTTTTTACTTTAGTTTGTTTGGTAAATATTTTCTTAACTCTACTTGAATTGCACTGTTGGTTAAGGGGTGTAAGTAAGCATTTCACGGTAAGGTCTACTACACTTGTTGATTTGAAATAACACCCACCTCAAGAACGAGGCCTTGGAGAGAGTCTTGGGCTGCATCTCAATACTATGAAGCGGTCTCGTGTCCTTTGAATGTATCTGCACTGATAAGAAAGGCCTGGACAGGTGATGACATTCCCAGTAGGCCACCCGTCAACCATATTGTTTTCATATATCATCCTGTGTGGAAGAGGAAAGGGAGACGTGATTGCAATGCACCCCCAGTAGCAATGTGAACTGTCAAAGTGTTTCATTTATCCAGTGTTTTTAGTGCAGTACAGAAGGAGAGGAAACGACTGTAGACTATTGAGATCCAACCTCTCTCTCCTACTGACTAACTCCACTAGATCAGTGAATGAAACCCAACTCCTCCCGTACTGCTCTGCCCTGGTTTAACCTCCTCTCCTAAACCAAAAGTCACGTGAGGACAGTTCTAGTCGTGACACCTCATCTCTTGGCAGTGATGCCACTAGCCCTGTTAACACTCACATCTAATGCATAGAGCCAAAGCCAAGCCAAGCAGTGTCTGTTCATTTAATGTTTAAATATTTAATGGTGTAAAACTGATGAGCGGCTCTGGGTTTGCGTGTGTGTGTGTGTGTGTGTCCCAGAGCCTGAGCCTGTACCAGGGTGGGTTTGGTCTTTTTGCCGTGTGCTTGATTCTGTGCTTGATTCTGTGCTTGCTGTGGCACCCTGTTCTCTATATGGTGTTCTCTGATTCAGAGGGGTTGGGTTAAATGTGGGAGACACATTTCAGTTGAACGCATTCAGTTGTACAACTGACAAGGTATCCCCCTTCCCTTTTGATTGGAAAATCATGTTGAGCAGCCCTCTACTCCAATCCCCCTCCTCTTTCAAACTAGATCAGTTATTGTGGCAGTGTGTGCTGAGCCACAAATGGAATTGTGTGTGTGTGTGTGTGTGTGTGTGTGTGCAGATTGTGTGTGTGTGTGTGCAGATTGTGTGTGTGTGTCTATGCTGTGTGCGTTTGCTCGTTCACACACTCTTCTCATACATTTTACATGCCCTAGTGGGAACGAGGCTGAAGCTGCAACATGACTCACTGGGCTTGGGTAGACTTCACCACAGGCACTCGTTATGGTTATGTCAGGCCAGGGTCATCCATGGAACTGTGGTGTGCTGTAGCTTACATGAGAAGTGTGTGTGTGTGTGTGTGTGTGTGTGTGTGTGTGTGTGTGTGTGTACTGTATCAGCTTTGGCAGTTAGCAGAGCAAGGCAGGCCTGTAGCAGCCAGTCAGTCGATGCTGAAGCTGCCTGAAACCAAACCCTGGCCCCAACACAGTGGGTGTAAATCATAGTTAATCCATACAAACTGACAGTCACGTGGGATATATTTATTTATTTCATACTGGACCAATCACCAGTCTCTCCCTCATCACTTTTATAGCTCTGGTTAACACACGCTAGCATGCTACAGGCAAGGTCTGCCTTTTGGAGTCTCTGTCCTAGTGTGTGCATATGTCTGTGCGTGTGTTTAGGTGTGTATGGGGAATGCGTTTGTGGCCCTGTCAAATCAATGCAGCTGGTAATTGATAGTGTCATAAACAGACCTAGGGTTATTGTCCAGTCAATAACAATCCAGTTGAGCTGGGCCATGAGGCTGTTTTCCACACACTGATGGGAATGAGTCCATATCGAATGGTCTGTGTTCTGGCTACATCTATAACAGCAGTGGGTGGCAGCCCCATGCCAAACCATGTCCAAAAGACACAGGACCACAGTGAGAAATAACTATATATTTTTATTTATTTTTTGTTGCTCCAAATCCCCCATCTGCTTTAGTAAAGCCTAGTTCCTGCTCTAACTGGTGAGTAAATTGGAGTTGAGTGAATATATCCATTGGCCTGGTTAGGGTTAGGGTGGTGGCTGAGTGAATATATCCATTGGCCTGGTTAGGGTGGTGGTTGAGTGAATATATCCATTGGCCTGGTTAGGGTGGTGGTTGAGTGAATTATATCCATTGGCCTGGTTAGGGTGGTGGTTGAGTGAATTATATCCATTGGCCTGGTTAGGGTGGTGGTTGAGTGAATTATATCCATTGGCCTGGTTAGGGTGGTGGTTGAGTGAATTATATCCATTGGCCTGGTTAGGGTGGTGGTTGAGTGAATTATATCCATTGGCCTGGTTAGGGTTAGGGTGGTGGTTGAGTGAATTATATCCATTGGCCTGGTTAGGGTTAGGGTGGTGGTTGAGTGAATATATTCATTGGCCTGGCTAGGGTGGTGGTTGAGTGAATTATATCCATTGGCCTGGTTAGGGTGGTGGTTGAGTGAATATATTCATTGGCCTGGTTAGGGTTAGGGTGGTGGTTGAGTGAATATATTCATTGGCCTGGTTAGGGTGGTGGTTGAGTGAATTATATCCATTGGCCTGGTTAGGGTGGTGGTTGAGTGAATTATATCCATTGGCCTGGTTAGGGTGGTGGTTGAGTGAATTATATCCATTGGCCTGGTTAGGGTGGTGGTTGAGTGAATTATATCCATTGGCCTGGTTAGGGTGGTGGTTGAGTGAATATATCCATTGGCCTGGTTAGGGTTAGGGTGGTGGTTGAGTGAATATATCCATTGGCCTGGTTAGGGTGGTGGTTGAGTGAATTATATCCATTGGCCTGGTTAGGGTGGTGGTTGAGTGAATTATATCCATTGGCCTGGTTAGGGTGGTGGTTGAGTGAATTATATCCATTGGCCTGGTTAGGGTGGTGGTTGAGTGAATTATATCCATTGGCCTGGTTAGGGTGGTGGTTGAGAGACTTGGTCTTTAAACTCTAACCTGTTTTAGAACTTTTGTAAAACCTACTGGCTTAATGCCCAGTTAACATCAGATGAACCGAGAGTCCATTCACCAAACCCTCTGATTAACTGTCACTAGTCCTGGGAGAGCGGATGGATGTGATTGGACAGTAATTGGACAGATGTGTAGGAGGAGCAAGTAGGATGTTGCCTGTTGTGGGTTTAGTGTGTGTCTAGGTAGTTAAATTAGCCTACCACTGGCCTTCATCAGTGGTAACTGTGAATAGCCTACCCCTGGCCTACACCAGGAGTTATTCCTGACCAGGTCGCAGTCAGGAAAAGCTCTTGGCCCTAATAGTTTGAGAATAGATCAGTGTAATATTTTTTTTATTTTTAACTTTAGTTAACTAGGCAAGTCAGTTAAGAACAAATTGTTATTTACAATGATGGCTTACCGGGGAACAGTGGGTTAACTGCCTTGTTCAGGGGCAGAATGACAGATTAGGCTAGTTTAGGTATGAATCATTAATTTATTCTGTTTTGCTAAGGTCATCTTCCCACGGAAGTGAAGTGTTATTTTTGGAACTGTGATTGTCGTTCGCCCCCGTTCAATGACATGAGTTAACTCAGGCCAGAGAGGGTGTTGTCAGGAGTCGTCTGTTTTTTCAATTTATCCACTGGTAGAAATGTTAAAACGTCTTTTTCCATATATAGACACACCCATTGCTGCACGTCTGCACAGTCATGTGAAATCCCTAGATTAGGGCCTAATGAATTTCTTGCAATTGACTGGTTACCTTATGTATTGTAAGTCAGTAAAATCTTTGAAATTGTTGCATGTTGTGTTTATTTTTGTTCAGTATATATGTAGGCTACTGAGGTTGTCTGATGATTTAAGCACACAGTGATGAAATAATTAAGACAGCAATGAATCAAGAGGGAGCCAGAGGTCAAGATCGCCTGTAAAAACAGACTTTGTTTACTTGCTGTTTGATGTGAAGAAAAAAATACTTTCAGAAGCTCCACAGCTCATTATTGGTGGTGAGTTAAGACAATCAGAAATATTATCAGATCGCCAAATGGACACATTTATAAGCCTACATTTGCATACAGGCCAGGTAGCCTAGGCCTACTTCTATGCGTAATCAGGTTGACAGGAGTAGAGGTCATTGACAGGAGTAGAGGTCGACCGATTATGATTTTTAACACCGATACCGATTATTTGAGGGCCAAAAAAAAACCGATACCGATCAGTAGGCCGATATTTTATTATTATTTTTTTTATTATTATTATAATTTTTTTTTTTTGTATTTCTTTTTTGTATTTTATATTTTTTATTTATTTGTTATTTTTTATTATTATTTTTATTATATAGATTTTTTTTGTTAATTTTTTAAACTTTTTTTTGTATTGTATTTTTTGTATTGTTTATTTTTAATATAATTCTTTTAGATATATATTTTTTTATTTAAAAAAAAAAAATGTTTTATATATTTGTAATAATGACGATTACAACAATACTGAATGAACACAAATTTTAACTGAATATAATACATCAATAAAATAAATGTAGCCTCAAATAAATAATGAAACATGTTCAATTTGGTTTAAATAACGCAAAAACAAAGTGTTGGAGAAGAAAGTAAAAGTGCAATATGTGCCATGTAAGAAAGCTAACGTTTAAGTTCCTTGCTCAGAACATGAGAACATATGAATGCTGGTGGTTCCTTTTAACATGGGTCTTCAATATTCCCAGGTAAGAAGTTGTAGTTATTATAGGAATAATAGGACTATTTCTCTCTATACGATTTGTATTTCATATACCTTTGACTATTGGATGTTCTTATAGGCACATTAGTATTGCCAGTGTAACAGTATAGCTTCCGTCCCTCTCCTCGCTCCTATCTGAGCTCGAACCAGGAACACATCGACAACAGCCACCCTCAAAGCAGCGTTACCCATGCAGAGCAAGGGGAACAACTACTCCAAGTCTCAGAGCGAGTGACGTTTGAAACGCTATTAGCGCGCACCCCGCTAACTAGCTAGCCATTTCACATCGGTTACACCAGCCTAATCTCGGGAGTTGATAGGCTTGAAGTCATAAACAGCACAATGCTTGAAGCATTGCGAAGAGCTGCTGGCAAAACGCACGAAAGTGCTGTTTGAATGAATGCTTACGAGCCTGCTGGTGCCTACCATCGCTCAGTCAGACTGCTCTATCAAATCATAGACTTAATTATAACATAACACACAGAAATACGAGCCTTTGGTCATTAAAATGGTAGAATCCGGAAAGTATCATTTAGAAGAAAAAAAATATGTTTATTCTTTCAGTGAAATACGGAACCTTTCCGTATTTTATCTAACGGATGGCATCCCTAAGTCTAAATATTGTGGTTACATTGTACAATCTTCAATGTTATGTCATAATTAATTAAGGCCTTTGTTAGGAATAAATGGAATTCGCACAGTTCGCAATGAGCCAGGCGGCCCAAACTGCTGCATATACCCTGACTGCTTGCACGGAACGCAAGAGAAGTGACACAATTTCCCTAGTTATAAGAAATTCATGTTAGCAGGCAATATTAACTAAATATGCAGGTTTAAAAATATATACTTGTGTATTGATTTTAAAGAAAGGTATTGATGTTTATGGTTAGGTACATTGCTGCAACGACAGTGCTTTTTTCGCAAATGCGCTTGTTAAATCATCACCCGTTTGTCGAAGTAGGCTGTGATTCGATGAGAAATTATATGCAACACAGGATACGTTAGATAAACTAGTAATATCATCAACCATGTGTAGTTAACTAGTGATTATGTTAAGATTGATTGTTTTTTTATAAGATAAGTTTAATGCTAGCTAGCAACTTACCTTGGCTTATTGCTGCCCTCGCGTAACAGGTAGTCAGTCTGCCACGTAGGCTCCTCGTGGAGTGCAATGTAAGGCAAGAGGTTAGAGCGTTGGACTAGTAACCGGAAGGTTGCAACAACGAATCCCTGAGCTGACAAGGTAAAAATCTGTCGTTCTGCCCCTGAACAAGGTAGTTAACCCACCGTTCTTAGACCGTCATTGAAAATAAGAATGTGTTCTTAACTGACTTGCCTAGTTAAATAAAGGTGTATAAAATTAAATAAAAAATATTGGCAAATCGGTGTCCAAAAATACCGATTGTTATGAAAACTTGAAATCGGCCATTCCGATTCGGTCAACCTCTAGACAGGAGCGCTCCAAACAAAACGCAATGATTAAATTGACAACTTGTAAACAGAATGAAATAAATCAAAGCTTGTTTCTCACAAGTGTAGCCTAGGTTGTGCGCTCTTCAAACAATGTGTCCACTCCGAGAGAACAGTAAAGGACTGTAATAATAATTTTATTGAAGGCATTAACAGAAATGATGCTTATGGAACAAACATTGTAGATTAGAAATGATGGGAATTAACAGTAAATGTGGTGCTGGTGTACCTCCACTGTGGCCTCCGCGATGGATTAGTCCGTTGAGACAGTCATCAATCAAGATGTGCCATCAATGTTACTCGTTTTTGCAACTACTCGACCAAAAAATGATCGGTCAATCAACAGCCTATTGACCAAACAATCGACGAGTCGACTGAATGGGGTCAGCCCTATCCAGCATGTGTTTGAACTTATGCCCTTTTACTGCCTCTATTTGTTTACCAGCAGCAGTAACACACACACACACACACACACACACACACACGATAATCATAGCCTACAGTTCTGCCTTCACTCTGACCCCCGAACACGTTTTCCACTGCTTGATGGGTTATATTACTTCACTATTGCAGAGCCAGAGAGCGATGCACTTGTTGGCTTGATCTGTTACATTGAGCTGGAATACATGTCAGTGAGTGTATAGACTAGCATGCCTACTGTTGTGTTCAGTGAGAGGGGGAGGGATGGTGAGGTCCAGAGGAGGACAGTCAAGCTGACTGCATGTCATATCAAATCAAAATGTCTTTTTCACATGTGCCGAATACAACAGGTGTAGACCTTACTGTGAAATGCTTACTTACAAGCCCTTAACCAACACTCAATGTGGAGGCTATATACAGGGGGTACCGGTACAGAGTCAATGTGGAGGCTATATACAGGGCATTTTTTATTTTTATTTTATTTATTTCACCTTTATTTAACCAGGTAGGCAAGTTGAGAACAAGTTCTCATTTACAATTGCGACCTGGCCAAGATAAAGCAAAGCAGTTCGACAACATACAACAACACAGAGTTACACATGGAGTAAACAACATACAGTCAATAATACAGTAGAAAAAAATAAGACTATATACAATGTGAGCAAATGATGTGAGATAAGGGAGGTAAAAGCAAAAAAATGCCATGGTGGCAAAGTAAATAAAGTATAGCAAGAAAAACACTGGAATGGTAGATTTGTAGTTTGAAGAAAGTTCAAAGTTCAAATATAAATAATATGGTGCAAATGAGCAAAATAAATAAAATAAATAAATACAGTAGGGGAAGAGGTAGTAGTTTGGGCTAAATTATAGATGGGCTATGTACAGGTGCAGTGATCTGTGAGCTGCTCTGACAGCTGGTGCTTAAAGCTAGTGAGGGAGATAAGTGTTTCCAATTTCAGAGATTTTTGTAGTTCGTTCCAGTCGTTGGCAGCAGAGAACTGGAAGGAGAGACGACCAAAGGAGGAGTTGGCTTTAGGGGTGACCAGAGAGATATACCTGCTGGAGCGCGTGCTACAGGTGGGTGCTGCTATGGTGACCAGTGAGCGGAGATAAGGGGGGACTTTACCTAGCAGGGTCTTGTAGATGACCTGGAGCCAATGTGTTTGGCGACGATTATGAAGTGAAGGCCAGCCAACGAGAGCATACAGATCGCAGTGGTGGGTTGTATATGGGGCTTTGGTGACAAAACGGATGGCACTGTGATAGACTGCATCCAGCTTGTTGAGTAGGGTATTGGAGGCTATTTTGTAAATGACATCGCCGAAGTCGAGGATTGGTAGGATGGTCAGTTTTACGAGGGTATGTTTGGCAGCATGAGTGAAGGATGCTTTGTTGCGAAATAGGAAGCCAATTCTAGATTTCACTTTGGATTGGAGATGATTGATGTGAGTCTGGAAGGAGAGTTTACAGTCTAACCAGACACCTAGGTATTTGTAGTTATGCTGGATGGGCAGGCAGGTGCAGGCAGCGATCGGTTGAAGAGCATGCATTTAGTTTTACTTGTGTTTAGGAGCAGTTGGAGGCCACGGAAGGAGAGTTGAATGGCATTGAAGCTCGTCTGGAGGGTTGTTAACACAGTGTCCAAAGAAGGGCCAGAAGTATACAGAATGGTGTCGTCTGCGTAGAGGTGGATCAGAGATTCACCAGCAGCAAGAGCGACATCATTTATGTATACAGAGAAAAGAGTTGGCCCAAGAATTGAACCCTGTGGTACCCCCATAGAGACTGCCAGAGGTCCAGACAGTAGGCCCTCCGATTTGACACACTGAACTCTGTCAGAGAAGTAGTTGGTGAACCAGGCGACGCAATCGTTTGAGAAACCAAGGCTACTAAGTCTGCCGATGAGGATGTGGTGATTAACAGAGTCAAACGCTTTGGCCAGGTCAACGAATACGGCAGCACAGTATTGTTTCTTATCGATGGCGGTTACGATGTCGTTTAGGACCTTGAGCGTGGCTGAGGTGCACCCATGACCAGCTCTGAAACCAGATTGCATAGCGGAGAGGGTGCGGTGGGATTCGAAATAGTCGGTAATCTGTTTGTTGACTTGGCTTTCGAAGACCTTAGAAAGGCAGGGTAGGATGGATATAGGTCTGTAGCAATTTGGGTCAAGAGTGTCACCTCCTTTGAAGAGGGGGATGACAGCAGCTGCTTTCCAATCTATGGGAATCTCAGACGACACGAAAGAGAGGTTGAACAGGCTAGTAATAGGGGTTGCAATAATTTCGGCAGATAATTTTAGAAAGAAAGGGTCCAGATTGTCAAGCCCAGCTGATTTGTAGGGGTCCAGATTTTGCAGCTCTTTCAGAACATCAGCTGAATGGATTTGGGAGAAGGAGAAATGGGGGAGGTTTGGGCGAGTAGCTGTGGGGGGTGCAGTGCTGTTGAATGCAGTAGGGGTAGTTAGGTGGAAAGCATGGCCAGCCGTAGAAAAATGCTTATTGAAATTCTCAATTATAGTGGGCTTATCGGTGGTGACAGTTTCCTATCCTCAGTGCAGTGGGCAGTTGGGAGGAGGTGTTCTTATTCTCCATGGACTTTACAATGTCCCAGAACTTTTTAGAGTTGGAGTTGCACGAAGCAAATTTTTGTTTGAAAAAGCTAGCCTTGGCGTTTCTAACTGCCTGTGTGTATTGGTTTCTAACTTCCCTAAAAAGTTGCATATCGCGGGGGCAGTTCGATGCTAATGCAGAACGCCACAGGATATTTTTGTGTTGGTTAAGGGCAGTCAGGTCTGGGGAGAACCAAGGGCTATATCTGTTCCTGGTTCTAAATTTCTTGAAAGGGGCATGCTTATTTAAGATGGAGAGGAAGGCATTTTTAAAATATAACCAGGCATCCTCTACTGACGGGATGAGGTCAATATCCTTCCAGGATACCAGGGCCAGGTCGATTAGAAAGGCTTGCTCGTTGAAATGTTTTAGGGAGCGTTTGACAGTGATGAGTGGAGGTCGTTTGACCGCTGACCCATTACGGGTGCAGGCAATGAGGCAGTGATCGCTGAGATCTTGGTTGAAAACAGCAGAGGTGTAATTAGAGGGCACATTGGTTAGGATGATATCTATGAGGGTGCCAGAGTTTGCGGCTTTGGGGTTGTACCTGGTGGGTTCATTAATAATTTGTGTGAGATTGAGGGCATCAAGCTTGGATTGTAGAATGGCTGGGGTGTTAAGCATGTCCCAGTTTAGGTCGCCTAGTAGCACGAGCTCTGAAGATAGATGGGGGGCAATCAGTTCACATATGGTGTCCAGAGCACAGCTAGGGGCCGAGGGGGGTCTATAGCAGGCGGCAACGGTGAGAGACTTGTTTTTGGAGAGATGGATTTTTAGAAGTAGAAGTTCAAATTGTTTGGGTACAGACCTGGATAGCAGGACAGAACTCTGCAGGCTATCTCTGCAGTAGATTGCAACACCGCCCCCTTTGGTCGTTCTATCTTGTCTGAAAACGTTGTAGTTAGGGATGATGATTTCACAGTTTTTGGTGGACTTCCTAAGCCAAGATTCAGACACAGCTAGGACATCCGGGTTGGCAGAGTGTGCTAAAGCAGTGAATAAAACAAACTTAGGGAGGAGGCTTCTAATGTTAACATGCATGAAACCAAGGCTATTACGGTTACAGAAGTCATCAAAAGAGAGCGCCTGGGGAGTAGGAGTGGAGCCAGGCATTGCAGGGCCTGGACTCACCTCTACATCCCCAGAGGAGCAGAGAAGAATAAGTATGAGGGTACGGCTAAAAGCTATAAGAATTGGACGTCTGTGACGTCCAGAATAGAGAGAAAAAGGAGCAGGTTTCTGGGGGCGATAAAATAGCTTCAAGGTATAATGTACAGACAAAGGTATGGTGGGATGTGAGAACAGAGGAGGTAAACCTAGGCATATAGTGATTATGAGAGAGATATTGTCTCTAGAAACATCATTGAAACCAGAAGATGTCATAGCATGTGTGGGTGGAGGAACTGAGAGGTTGGATAAGGTGTAATGAGCAGGGCTAGAGGCTCTACAGTGAAATAAGCCAATAAACACTAACCAGAACAGCAATGGACAAGGCATATTGACATTAAGGAGAGGCATGCTTAGCCGAGTGATCAGAGGGTCCAGTGAGATTCAGACAGCTAGCCGGGCCATAGGTAGCAAGCTGGTGGAAGATGGGAGGGAGGTCTGTTTTTAGCCACCTCGTGCGTTTCCGTCTGTGGGTTAGTGGGGTTCCGTGTGGAAGGGGGGACCTGTCCAAGTTGGCAAAATAGTTAGTTATAGTGGCCCAAGAAAAGTGTCCGATAGACCTATTCAGATCGCAGCCGAAAAGACAGCTAACGATTAGCCGGCCGCAGATGGGCGATCAGGTTACGTCGCGACGGAGGGGCCAGTTGGATAACTCCCTCGGGCAGATAACGTCGGTGGTCCAGTCGTGAAGACCCGATGGGGCTCCGCATCGGCAGTAAAACGGGTCAGGATAGGTGAGTTGTAGCCCAGGAGACACTTCAGCTGGCTAGCTCAGGAACAGCCCACGAGTGGCTGACGGAACTCCTCAGCTGGCTAGCTGGCCAGCTCCGCAATAATGTGTGTTAATTCCGTTACCGACGTTGCCAATAGTCACTCAGGTAGCAGCTAGTTAGCTGCAAGATCCAGGTGTAAATGTCCAGAGCCTGCGGTAGAAATCGGGGAAAGGAGAGAGAATAGGTCCGATATGCTCTGGTCTGAGTCGCGCTGTACAAAAACTGGCGATAGCTTTTCGAGCTAATGGACAGCTGAGGACGGCTAACCGTGGCTAGCTGAACTTCAACGTTAGCCAGTGAAAATGGCTAACCTCTGGCTAGCTTCTGTTGTGGAATTCAGATGAGGTAAATAACTTATTTTTTTATTTTTATTTTTTATTTTTTAAATTGGTGAGGCGGGTTGCAGGAGAGTGCTTTGAGGTTGAGTATTTGAATAAACAAATGTAAAAAGATAAGTGAAGAAAAAAAAATATGTAAATATATATATACATGAGACACGACAGGACGTCTGAACTGCTACGCCATCTTGGAATGGCATTCCGGTACAAAGTCAATGTGGAGGCTTTATACAGGGGGTACCGGTACAGAGTCAATGTGGAGGCTACATACAGGGGGTTCCGAGTAAATGTGGAGGCTTTATACAGGGGGTACAGGTTAGTCGAGGAAATATGTAGGTAAGGGTAAAGTGACTACACACAGCGAGTAGCAGCAGTTTAAAAACTGTGAGGTGTGTCAATTCCAATAGTCCGGGTGGCCATTTTCTGTGCGGTAGCAGAGAGAACAGTCCGACTTTGGTGACTGGAGCCTTAATAACCATTTTTTGGGGCCTTCCTCAGACACCGCCTAGCATATAGGTCCTGGATGGCAGCAGGCTTGGCCCCAGTGATGTCCTGGGCTGTACGCACTACTCTCTGTAGCGCCTTACGGTCAGATGCCGAGCAGTTGCCATACCAGGCGGTGATGCAACCGGTCAGGATACTCTCAATGGTGCAGCTGTATAACTTTTGAGGGTCTGGGGACCCATGCCAAATCTTTTCAGTCTCCTGAGGGGGAAAAGTGTTGTTGTGCCCTCTTCACAACTGTCTTGGTGTGTTTGACCATGATAGTTTGTTGATGTGGACACCAAGGAACTTGAAACTCTCGACCCGCTCTGCTACACTCCCTTCGATGTGAATGGGGTGCGTTTGGCCATCCTTTTCCTGTAGTCCACGATCATCTCCTTTGTGTTGCTCACGTTGAGGGAGAGGTTGTTGTCCTGGCACCACACTGCCAGGTCTCTGACCTCCTTTCTATAGGCTGTCTCATCGTTGTCTGTGATCAGGCCTACCACCGTTGTGTCGTCAGCAAACTTAATGATGGTTTCGGAGTCGTGCCTGGCCATGCAGTTGTGGGTGAGCAGGGAATACAGGAGGGTACTGAGCACGCGCCCCTGAGGAGCCCCAGTGTTGAGGATCAGCATGGCAGATGTTGCTACCTACCCTCGCCACCTGGGGGCGGCCCATCAGGAAGTCTAGGATCCAGTTGCAGAGGGAGGTGTTTAGTCCCAGGGTCCTTAGCTTAGTGATGAGCTTTGTGGGCACTATGGTGTTGAACACTGAGCTGTAATCAATGAACAGCATTCTCACATAGGTGTTCCTTTGGTCCAGGTGGGAAAGGGCAGTGCGGATTGCGTCATCTGTGGATCTGTTGGGGCGGTATTCTGTTGGGGCTATTTGGAGTGGGTCTAGGGTTTCTGGGATGATGGTGTTCTGAGCCACGACCAGCCTTTCAAAGCACTTCATGGCTACAGACGTGAGTGCTACGGGTCGGTAGTCATTTTGGCAGGTTACCTTCGCTTTCTTGGGCACAGGGAATATGGTGGTCTGCTTGAAACATGTAGGTATTACAGACTCGCTCAGGGACAGGTTGTAAATGTCAGTGAAGACACTTGCCAGTTTGTCCGTGCATGCTCGGAGTACACGTCCTGGTAATCCGTCTGGCCCTGCGGCCTTGTGCATGTTGACCTGTTTAAAGGTTTTAGTCACATCGGCTACGGGGAGTGTGATCACACAGTCGTTCGGAACAGCTGGTGCTCTCATGCATGCTTCAGGGTTGCTTGCCTCGACGCGAGCATAAAAGGCATTTAACCCGTCTGGTAGGCTTGCCTCACTGGGCAGCTCGCGACTGGGTTTCCCTTTTGTCCTTAATAGTTAGCCACATCTGACAAGCGTTAGAGCTGGTGTGGTAGAATTCAATCTTAGTCCTGTATTGATGCTTTGTCTGTTTGATGGTTCATCTGAGGACATAGCTGGATTCCTTATAAGCACCCGGATTAGTGTCCTGGGGCCGGATTCACAAAACTTTACTTACCGAAAAACGTAAGCAGTTTCTTAAGGAAAAAAGTTTGTAAATGCAATTCCTCAATGTTCTAAAGAACTTTGTAAATATCTTATGTGCAATGACATTAGTGACGTGCTTGAAACCAATAAATAAGCCTATGCGACAGGGATGATCGGATTTTGTTATTTTTCTCACATAGCCATCAGACTAGCTATATCAAAATTGGATAACCAAGAAAAGAGATTGAAGTGATGATGGAGGAAATGGCAGCCAGGAAAAGGTTGCTGTTGGGGAGACTTGATAACTGTGGGGTCACTGCAGAGACCAAAAAGAAAGCATGTGCGGGAGTGGCCGAGTCTGCAACTTTGCTAAACTTTCTTAAGTCTATAGTTAAGGAAAAAATGGCAGTTAAGAAATTTCTTCATAAAAACGTTTCGTGATTCTGTCCCTGCTCCTTGAAAGTGGCAGCTCTAGCCTTTAGCACGGTGCGGATGTTGCCTGTAATCCATGGCTTCTGGTTGGGATATGTACGTACGGTCACTGTTGGGGATGACGTTGTTGATGCACTTGTTGATGAAGCTGGTGACTGAGGTGGTATACTCCTCAATGCCATTGGATGAATCCCGGAACATATTCCAGTCTGTGCTTGCAAAACAGTCCTGTATCTTAGCACCTGCTTCATCTGACCACTTTCTTATTGACAGTCACTGGTGCTTCCTGCTTTAGTTTTTGCTTGTAAGCAGGAATCAGGAGGGTAGAATTATGGTCAGATTTGCCAAATGGAGGGTGAGGAAGAGCTTTGTACGTGTCTCTGTGTGTGGAGTAGAGACGGTCTAGAGTTTTTTTTTTTCCCCCTGCACATTTAACATGCTGGTAGATATTAGGTAAAACAGATTTGAGTTTCCCTGCATCAAAGTCATTATTAAAGAACATTTTAGAGCTTTTTATTAAAAAAACATAAAACTGCCATGCTGTCCAATGTATTTATTTTTTGAAGTACTGTGATATGATATTTTGACCATATCGCCCAGCCCTAGTGTGACTGTGTGAGACTTTAGTAGCGAGATGTGCTCCCCTCGCCCTGCATCTGACTGTTACACTATAATTACAGGAGCAGGGTGAGGGAGCGGGCAGGAGCACAGAAACCATACAGCCTCCGGTTCTATACACACACACGCACACACAAACCCCGCCCCCCCCCCCCTTACACACACACGCACACACAAAGGGACCTTATGTAAAATGTATTTTATATATTCAAGTTGGAAAGTGAAAATCTAGGTTAGCTCTAGCCCTGAGGTTGATGTAGACTTTCCCCCTCGCCCTCCTGGGGAAAATGACTAAGTCATGTTGTTGAAGTACACAGCTCCAAAAAAACACAGATTGATTGAGTTTTCTTGCAGAAAAATGCTCACCATCCCATGGCATGGTGTGTGATGTCAGAGGTTGTTGTAGATTTTCGGAAGTGTGTGGTCGTGTAGGCCGTTGATGAACTACAACATCTAAGGTCATTTGTCACATGCACGGGAGACAGCTGGGGTAAACACTACAATGAAATGCTTACTTCCTGAACTTCATCAACAGTACAGAGTACATGTAAAGTAGCAAAGATAATCAATCAGTAGATGAATAGAACTGTAACAGAGCACAACATGGAGGAAGCCATAGTAGATCTTCAACCAGGTGACCCTACAGCCCACTACCAGTGTTGAACCAGGTGACCCTACAGCCCACTACCGGTGTTGAACCAGGTGACCCTACAGCCCACTACCGGTGTTGAACCAGGTGACCCTACAGCCCACTACCGGTGTTGAACCAGGTGACCCTACAGCCCACTACCGGTGTTGAACCAGGTGACCCTACAGCCCACTACCGGTGTTGAACCAGGTGACCCTACAGCCCACTACCGGTGTTGTACCAGGTGACCCTACATCCATCATCCGTTATGCTGTATCACTAGCTCCATCGTCCGTTATGATGTACCACTAGCTCCGTCTGTTATGCTGTACCACTAGCTCCATCATGTTATTATGTACTACTAGCTCCATCGTCTGTTATGATGTACTACTAGCTCCATCGTCTGTTATGATGTACTACTAGCTCCATCATCTGTTATGATGTAACACTAGCTCCATCATCTGTTATGATGTACCACTAGCTCCATCATCTGTTATGATGTACTACTAGCTCCATCATCTGTTATGATGTACTACTAGCTCCATCATCTGTTATGATGTACCACTAGCTCCATCATCTGTTATGATGTACCACTAGCTCCATCATCTGTTATGATGTACCACTAGCTCCATCATCTGTTATGATGTACCACTAGCTCCATCATGTTGTTATGTAACACTAGCTCCATCATCTGTTATGATGTAACACTAGCTCCATCATCTGTTATGATGTAACACTAGCTCCATCATCTGTTATGATGTACCACTAGCGCCATCATCATGTTATGATGTACTACTAGCTCCATCATCTGTTATGATGTAAGACTAGCTCCATCATCTGTTATGATGTACCACTAGCTCCATCATCTGTTATGATGTACCACTAGCTCCATCTGTTATGATGTACTACTAGCTCCATCTGTTATGATGTACCACTAGCTCCATATGTTATGATGTAACACTAGCTCCATCATGTTATGATGTAACACTAGCTCCATCATGTTATGATGTAACACTAGCGCCATCATGTTATGATGTAACACTAGCGCCATCATGTTATGATGTAACACTAGCGCCATCATGTTATGATGTAACACTAGCTCCATCATGTTATGCTGTAACACTAGCTCCATCATGTTATGCTGTAACACTAGCTCCATCATGTTATGATGTAACACTAGCTCCATCATGTTATGATGTAACACTAGCTCCATCATCTGTTATGATGTAACACTAGCTCCATGTTATGATGTACCACTAGCTCCATCGTCTGTTATGATGTACCACTAGCTCCATCATGTTATGATGTAACACTAGCTCCAACAGCATCCATGTTCTTCTAATCTTCTGAACGAGAGTAAGATGCGATTAAGATTGATTGGAGATGTAAAGTACTGAACGAAGTACTCCATCGGTGATTCTATTAAACAACATTCAGTAGCTGCTATGAGGAGCTATAGTCCTCCCCAGCCAAGCTGTCCCCAGCCAAGCTGTCACTCTGAGTATAGGCATATAACTATAAAGGGAAAAGACCTGGAGTGAACTGTAGCGGTGGGCCATGTGCTTTACCGGTTCGTGTAAACTGGCTGGTTCCAGCCCTGAATGCTGATTGGCTGACAGCAGTTGTAAATCAGCCCGTATACCATCGGTATAACAAAACGTTTATTTTTATCACTCTAAATAAGTTGATAACCAGTTTATAATAGCAATAAAGCACCTCTGGGTTTTGTGGGATATGGCCAGTATACCACAGCTAAGGACTGGTATCCATTAGAACAGCCATTTGCCATATACCACACCACCTCGTGCCTTATTGCTTTAGTAGTGGGCCAGAGCCTGTATGCCTAAATGGTGTGTCCGAGCAGCAGTGCTGATCTAGGATCAGCTTCTCCCTGTCCATGTTATTATTTATCATGATCTAAAAGTGCAAACTCTTCCTGGAAACTCCTCTTCTATTCTGAGACTGTTCCTGAATAAGGCCCCAGATCCAAAGACTACTGGTACCTAAAGGCTGATCTCTGTAGCCTCACTCCCATGATTCATAGTGAGTCTTCTATAGAGCCGTCCTATTAATTTGCGTCACTAAGCTCTGAATATGGTAGCTCCTCAGACTGCTTTGAAAGCTATAAATCCTGTTGTGTAGCAGAAGTCTGTGTGTGTCAGTGTCTGCGCACCCTGTTATCAGTCACCCCATCTGAGATAAGTCACGTCTATAAAATCCCACCAACAGCATGTGGCGCTGCCACCAAAACAGGACATTATGTTGAGTTGAGGGTTGTGGGTGTGAGTTCATGTCTTGGTTGTACTTACTGTAACCGGCTGTAGACATCTGGTACAAGTTTGTATCATCTTTGTTAGTCGGCAACATATTGAATCAGTCCATTTTATTTTTGCGTGTCTGTGGATCTCTGCGTGTCTGTGGATCTCTGCGTGTCTGTGGATCTCTGCGTGTCTGTGGATCTCTGCGTGTCTGTGGCCCTACTTAAACCCAATGCTAGATTTAAGACACTGACGTACATGCGCGCATACACATATGCACAGAGACACACACAACCTATGTCTCTCTCTACAAATGGCACTCCTCTTTAGAGCTGCAGCTAGTTCTGTGACATTAATACGGTTAGATTCTAGTCCAATTAATTTCCCCCAGACCGGGGGAGCCCACCAGCTGAGCAGCAGCCAAAATCGGCTTAATATTAGCCCCTAAAAAAAAGAAAAAGAATTCATGTCAGCCAGACTCTCTCCTCCCCTACTCCCCTCCTGTCTCTCCTCCCTCCCCTACTCCCCTCCTGTCTCTCCTCTCTCCCCTACTCCCCTCTCTATCCTCCTCTTCTCCTCTCCTCCCCTACTCCTCTCCTCCCCTCCTCTATCCTCCCCTGCTCCCCCTCTCTCCTCCCCTACTCCCCTCCTGTCTCTCCTCTCCTCCCCCTCTATCCTTTCTCAATTCAAGAGGCTTTATTGGCATGGGAAACATGTGTTAACATTGCCAAAGCAAGTGAGGTAGATGATATACAAAACTGAAATAAACAATAAAAATGAACAGTAAACATTCCACTCACAGAAGTTCCAAAAGAATAAAGACATTACAAATGTCATTATGTATATACACAGTGTTGTAACGATGTAGAAATGGTTAAAGTACAAAAGGGAAAATAAATAAACATACAGTGGGGGGAAAAGTATTTGATCCCCTGCTGATTTTGTACGTTTGCCCACTGACAAAAAAAATTGATCTGTCTATAATTTTAATGGTAGGTTTATTGAACAGTGAGAGACAGAATAACAAACAAAAAAATCCTGAAAAACGCATGTCAAAAATGTTATAAATTGATTTGCATTTTAATAAGTATTTGACCCCCTCTCAATCAGAAAGATTTCTGGCTCCCTGGGGTCATTTATACAGGTAACGAGCTGAGATTAGGAGCACACTCTTAAAGGGAGTGCTCCTAATCTCAGCTTGTTACCTGTATAAAAGACACGTGTCCACAGAAGCAATCAATCAGATTCCAAACTCTCCACCATGGCCAAGACCAAAGAGCTCTCCAAGGATGTCAGGGAAAAGATTGTAGACCTACACAAGGCTGGAATGGGCTACAAGACCATCGCCAAGCAGCTTGGTGAGAAGGTGACAACAGTTGGTGCGATTATTTGCAAATGGAAGAAACACAAAAGAACTGTCAATCTCCCTCGGCCTGGGGCTCCATGCAAGATCTCACCTCGTGGAGTTGCAATGATCATGAGAACGGTGAGGAATCAGCCCAGAACTACACGGGAGGATCTTGTCAATGATCTCAAGGCAGCTGGGACCATAGTCACCAAGAAAACAATTGGTAACACACTACACCGTGAAGGACTGAAATCCTGCAGCGCCCGCAAGGTCCCCCTGCTCAAGAATACATATACATGCCCGTCTGAAGTTTGCCAATGAACATCTGAATGATTCAGATGACAACTGGTGAAAGTGTTGTGGTCAGATGAAACCAAAATGGAGCTCTTTGGCATCAACTCAACTCGCTGTGTTTGGAGGAGGAGGAATGCTGCCTATGACCCCAAGAAGACCATCCCCACCGTCAAACATGGAGGTGGAAACATTATGCTTTGGGGGGGGGGGGTTCTGCTAAGGGGATAGGACAACTTCACCGCATCAAAGGGACGATGGATGGGGCCATGTACCGTCAAATCTTGGGTGAGAACCTCCTTCCCTCAGCCAGGGCATTGAAAATGGGTCGTGGATGGGTATTCCAGCATGACAAGGACCCAAAACACATGGCCAAGGCAACAAAGGAGTGGCTCAAGAAGAAGCACTTAAGGTCCTGGAGTGGCCTAGCCAGTCTCCAGACCTTAATCCCATAGAAAATCTGTGGAGGGAGCTGAAGGTTCGAGGTGCCAAACGTCAGCCTCAATCTTAATGACTTGGAGAAGATCTGCAAAGAGGAGACGGACAAAATCCCTCCTGAGATGTGTGCAAACCTGGTGGCCAACTACAAGAAACGCCTGACCTCTGATTGCCAACAAGGGTTTTGCCACCAAGTACTAAGTCATGTTTTGCAGAGGGGTCAAATACTTATTTCCCTCATTAAAATGCAAATCATTTTATAACATTTTTTACATGTGTTTTTCTGGATTCTTTTGTTGTTACTCTGTCTCTCACTGTTCAAATAAACCTACCATTAAAATTATAGACTGATCATTTCTTTGTCAGTGGGCAAATGTACAAAATCAGCAGGGGATCAAATACTTTTTTTCCCTCACTGTAAATATGGGTTGTATTTAAAATGGTGTTTGTTCTTCACTGGTTGACCTTTTCTTGTGGCAACAGGTCACAAATCTTGCTGCAGTGATGGCAAACTGTGGTATTTCACCCAATTCTTTTTGGATCTGTGTAATCTGAGGGAAATGTGTGTCTCTATGGTCATACATTTGGCAGGAGGTTAGGAAGTGCAGCTCAGTTTCCACATTTTGTGGGCAGTGTGCACAGAGCCTGTCTTCTCTTGAGAGCCAGGTCTGCCTACAACGGCCTTTCTCAATAGCAAGGCTATGCTCACTGAGTCTGTACAAAGTCAAAGCTTTCCTTAAGTTTGGGTCAGTTACAGTGGTCAGGTATTGTGCCACTGTGTACTCTCTGTTTAGGGCCAAATAGCATTCTAATTTGCTCCTCCCTCTCTCCCTTTCATCTCCCTTTCTTTCTCTCTCCCTTTCTCTCCCCCTTTCTCTCTCTTTCTCACTCACTCTCACTCACTCACTCACTCACACTCTCTCTCTCTATCCTCCCTTTTCAGTCACTCAGATAGCATAAGCCATGGCAAAATATGTTGAGACACTGTCATGGGTACACACACATCAATAAGTGTCTGAAGGACGTCTGCACACGTACTCACAGTTTGTCCTGCACATAGATCACTCACGCAATCACTCTCGCTCTCACACACACACAGTCTAACACACAGCCACACAGCAATAACAGTGTCTGAAGGCCGTCTCCTGCCCTTGGCAGCGGGGCGTTCTCTGACCTAGCACTGTTAGTCACATCACACATCAAATATAGGACCCCCTTTCTCCCCCTCATTTTCTCTCTCATCCTGTGGCCAATCTCTTCTCCTCTCTCTCTCTGCCTTGCCGCTCTCTCTGCCTTGCCGCTCGCTCTGCCTTGCCGCTCGCTCTGCCTTGCCGCTCGCTCTGCCTTGCCGCTCGCTCTGCCTTGCCGCTCGCTCTGCCTTGCCGCTCGCTCTGCCTTGCCGCTCGCTCTGCCTGCCGCTCTCTCCTCTCTCTCTCTGCCTGCCTCTCTTACACTCCCTCTCTTCCTGAAGGAGGGAAGGCAAGGAGGACTTGAGAGCTAACTTTCCCACGGCTCCTGCCTCCTGTTTCAGTTATAAATCACGTAGCGACACTCACAAGAAGCACAATACATATAGGTCCTCTTTTCCTCCTTTATTATTCAATAGGTGGCTTGTTATCCCTGATCGGAGGCCAGTGGTATCTAGAGGAGAGAGATCTGAGGCCTGTGGTATCTAGAGAGAGAGAGAGGGAGAGAGAGATTTGAGGCCTGTGGTATCTAGAGGAGAGAGAGAGAGATTTGAGGCCTGTGTTATCTAGAGGAGAGGAGGAAATAATTTGGAGAAAGAGGAAGTAGTTATCTTGGAAGAGCTTAGGGGTCGTTGGATGAATAATGTGAGTCTCTCTCTTTTCTTTTGGCTGTTGTCTGGTTGGATGGATGTTCACTTCACAACATGTTATTTTGTTGTCTTGCCACTGACAGCATGGCCAGACTGGAGCTAGGTGCCAGAGTTCACTAGTCCTTGCTGATAACAAGCGTACCCATGACGTGATGCGTACCCATGACGTGATGCGTACCCATGACGTGATGCGTACCCATGACGTGATGCGTACCCCACAATGCTTGAAAATATGAGGAGTGGTACTCAATGATGTGTTGTTGGACTTAGGTTTGCCCCAAACGTAATGCTTTCTATTCAGGACCTGAAGTTACATTTTTTGCCACATTTTTAGCAGTTTAACTCTAGTGCCTTACTGTAAACAGGATGTTATTCTTGTTGATGTGACAGTACTGTAGCTAGCTAGCGGCTACCAGACCAGAGCTCTTGTAGATGTGACAGGACTGTAACTAGCTAGCTGCTGCCAGACCAGAGCTCTTGTAGATGTGACAGTACTGTAACTAGCTAGCTGCTACCAAACCAGAGCTCTTGTAGATGTGACAGTGCTGTAGCTAGCTAGCTAGCTGCTACCAGACCAGAGCTCTTGTAGATGTGACGGTGCTGTAGCTAGCTAGCTAGCTGCTACCAGACCAGAGCTCTTGTAGATGTGACAGTACTGTAGCTAGCTAGCTGCTGCCAGACCAGAGCTCTTGTAGATGTGACAGTGCTGTAGCTAGCTAGCTAGCTGCTGCCAGACCAGAGCTCTTGTAGATGTGACAGTACTGTAACTAGCTAGCTGCTACCAGACCAGAGCTCTTGTAGATGTGACAATGCTGTAGCCAGCTAGCTGCTGCCAGACCAGATCTCTTGTAAACTCAGCAAAAAAAATAAACGTCCCTTTTGAAAAATGTAGGACACTAAAGAGGCCTTTCTACTGACTCTGAAAAACACCAAAAGAAAGATGCCCAGGGTCCCTGCTCATCTGCGTGAACGTTCCTTAGGCATGCTGCAAGGAGGCATGAGGACTTCAGATGTGGCCAGGGCAATAAATTGCAATGTCAGTACTGTGAGATGCCTAAGACAGCGCTACAGGGAGACAGGACGGACAGCTGATCATCCTGGCAGTGGCAGACCACGTGTATCAACACCTGCACAGGATCGGTACATCCGAACATCACACCTGCGGTACAGGTACAGGATGGCAACAACAACTGCCTGAGTTACACCAGGAACGCACAATCCCTCCATCAGTGCTCAGACTGTCCACAATAGGCTGAGAGAGGCTGGACTGAGGACTTGTAGGCCTGTTGTAAGGCAGGTCCTCACTAGACATCACCGGCAACAACGTCGCCTATGGGCACAAACCCACCGTCGCTGGACCAGACAGGACTGGCAAAAAGTGCTCTTCACTGACGAGTCGTGGTTTTGTCTCACCGGGGGTGATGGTTGGATTCACATTTATCTTATAAGGAATGAGCGTTACACCGAGGCCTGTACTCTTGTGCGGGATTGATTTGGAGGTGGAGGGTCCGTCATGGTCTGGGGCGGTGTGTCACAGCATCATCGGACTGAGCTTGTTGTCATTGCAGGCAATCTCAACGCTGTGCATTACATGGAAGACATCCTCCTCCCTCATGTGGTACCCTTCCTGCAGGCTCATCCTGACATGACCCTCCAGCATGACAATGCCACCAGCCGTACTGCTCGTTCTGTTTGTGATTTCCTGAAAGACAGGAATGTCAGTGTTCTGCCATGGCCAGCGAAGAGCCCGGATCTCAATCCCATTGAGCACATCTGGGACCTGTTGGATCGGAGGGTGAGGGCTAGGGCCATTCCCACCAGAAATGTCCAGGAACTTGCAGGTGCCTTGGTGGAAGAGTGGGGTAACATCTCACAGCAAGAACTGGCAAATCTGGTGCAGTCCATGAGGAGGAGATGCACTGCAGTACTTAATGCAGCTGGTGGCCACACCAGATACTGACTATTACTTTTGATTTTGACCCCCTTTTGTTCAGGGAGACATTATTCAATTTCTGTTAGTCACATGTCTGTGGAACTTGTTCAGTTTATGTCTCAGTTGTTGAATATTGTTATGTTCATACAAATATTGACACATGTTAAGTTTGCTAAAAATAAATGCAGTTGACAGTGAGAGGACATTTATTTTTTTGCTGAGTTTAGATGCGACAGTACTGTAGCTAGCTAGCTGCTGCCAGACCAGAGCTCTTGTAGATGTGACAGTGCTGTAACTAGCTAGCTGCTGCCAGACCAGAGCTCTTGTAGATGTGACAGTACTGTAGCTAGCTAGCTGCTGCCAGACCAGAGCTCTTGTAGATGTGACAGTGCTGTAACTAGCTAGCTGCTGCCAGACCAGAGCTCTTGTAGATGTGATAGAACTGTAGCTAGCTAGCTGCTGCCAGACCAGAGCTCTTGTAGATGTGACAGTGCTGTAACTAGCTAGCTGCTGCCAGACCAGAGCTCTGTTGTATCTTCGTGGATGGGGATGCTCTACCACCTAACCAACTCAGGGTATGATAGGCCTAGACTGTACTAGCCACTAACAGTGTGCTCGAACAACCTGTAAGGGTTATGAATTATTACAGTGCACTTCTGATATGTACATATTTGTTTAAGTACAAACTCTGTTGAAGTGAATTACGTAATTTCAACCAGTTTTGATCAGTTATGTCATGAAGTTTTCTGTATTTTATTTATTTATGTAAGTATGCTCTTTCCTCTACTCTGTTTCCTCAGGTTTTTCTCCATCTGTCCCAGCCATGAAGCAGCAGAGTGGACTATAGACCCGCTCTGGGCCTAGAGAACAGTACAACTCCCTCACACACTAAGGTAATGATGCATGTGGTCGTTCGGCGCTAGCAGACAGCTACTGTACAGGGGCGATTCCACTTCGGCATTACCCCAAAATGGTTTTGGTGTCCCAGATTGTTCTGGCAATTCTCACATCAAAGCTTCATTTGAAAATCATGATGAAAGTGGCCCTTTTAGACCTGTACCTGCTTCCTGACAATCTGTGAACTGTACATGATACAGACATCTTGGTGTCATTATACTGTAAGACCCTATGATCTGAACTGTACATGATACAGACACCATCTTGGTGTCATTGTGATTCATTGATTTCCTTTTTGTACTATTCAGTCCTTTCACTCTCCCCTCCCTCCCTCCGTTATCTAAATCCTTCTGTCCATATTGCATGGAAGCAGGCGACTGTGGTAAATGAGTCTGCTCTTTATTAAGGGTTGTACACATGACATCGAAAGTCGATCTTGCATTCTGCTCAATGTTGACGTCTGAATGCCAACAGTTTCATGCGATTCAACATGTAAAATCAGTTTGCACTCTGTTCACAAGTACTCTCAGCAGGCAAGTGCTATTGGTGGGTTGAGGCCCTAATGGTTGGCGGGTGGGTTGGAGGCCCTAATGGTTGGTGGGTTGAGCCCTAATGGTTGGCGGGTGGGTTGGAGGCCCTAAGGGTCGGCGTGTTTGTTGGAGCCCTTAATGGTCGGTGTGTGTGTGTGTGTGTGTGTGTGTGTGTGTGTGTGTGTTAGAGCCCTAATGGTTGCTCCTCTCTTGCTGCTCTACATACTCAAGCCGGCATGAAGATGCTGCTGCTGCCTTCGTAAAGCAGTCGCTCAGAATTAGACTCTTCACTGGGAGAAGAGAAGCACATACACACAGAACGCCAGAAGCAAAGCTGGCTGTTGAGTCACACAGCAGAGAGAGCTCAGAGAGTTGGGGAGCCCATAGCCAAGGCAGAGGGGGGGACAGACAATCTTTTTGGTAGGGTGGAGAGGGAGGGCTGGGTTTTCAGATGGAGGGAGGGAGGACTGGATTTTCAGATGGAGGGAGGGAGGGCTGGGTTTTCAGATGGAGGGAGGGAGGGAGGGCTGGGTTTTCAGATGGAGGGAGGGAGGGCTGGGTTTTCAGATGGAGGGAGGGAGGGCTGGGTTTTCAGATGGAGGGAGGGAGGGCTGGGTTTTCAGATGGATGGAGGGAGGGAGGGCTGGGTTTTCGGATGGAGGGAGGGAGGGCTGGGTTTTCGGATGGAGGGAGGGAGGGCTGGGTTTTCAGATGGAGGGAGGGAGGGCTGGGTTTTCAGATGGAGGGAGGGAGGGAGGGAGGGCTGGGTTTTCAGATGGAGGGAGGGAGGGAGGGCTGGGTTTTCAGATGGAGGGGGAGGGAGGGCTGGGTTTTCAGATGGAGGGAGGGAGGGAGGGCTGGGTTTTCAGATGGAGGGAGGGAGGGAGGGCTGGGTTTTCAGATGGAGGGAGGGAGGGAGGGCTGGGTTTTCGGATGGAGGGAGGGCTGGGTTTTCGGATGGAGGGAGGGCTGGGTTTTCGGATGGAGGGAGGGCTGGGTTTTCGGATGGAGGGAGGGCTGGGTTTTCAGATGGAGGGAGGGAGGGAGGGCTGGGTTTTCGGATGGAGGGAGGGAGGGCTGGGTTTTCGGATGGAGGGAGGGAGGGCTGGGTTTTCGGATGGAGGGAGGGAGGGCTGGGTTTTCGGATGGAGGGAGGGAGGGCTGGGTTTTCACATGGAGGGAGGGCTGGGTTTTCACATGGAGGGAGGGCTGGGTTTTCACATGGAGGGAGGGCTGGGTTTTCACATGGAGGGAGGGCTGGGTTTTCAGATGGAGGGAGGGAGGGAGGGCTGGGTTTTCAGATGGAGGGAGGGAGGGAGGGCTGGGTTTTCAGATGGAGGGAGGGAGGGAGGGCTGGGTTTTCGGATGGAGGGAGGGAGGGCTGGGTTTCGGATGGAGGGAGGGAGGGCTGGGTTTTCGGATGGAGGGAGGGCTGGGTTTTCACATGGAGGGAGGGCTGGGTTTTCACATGGAGGGAGGGCTGGGTTTTCACATGGAGGGAGGGCTGGGTTTTCACATGGAGGGAGGGCTGGGTTTTCAGATGGAGGGAGGGAGGGAGGGCTGGGTTTTCAGATGGAGGGAGGGAGGGAGGGCTGGGTTTTCAGATGGAGGGAGGAGGGAGGGCTGGGTTTTCGGAGGGAGGGAGGGAGGGCTGGGTTTTCAGATGGAGGGAGGGAGGGAGGGCTGGGTTTTCAGATGGAGGGAGGGCTGGGTTTTCGGATGGAGGGAGGGAGGGAGGGCTGGGTTTTCGGATGGAGGGAGGGAGGGCTGGGTTTTCGGATGGAGGGAGGGAGGGCTGGGTTTTCAGATGGAGGGAGGGCTGGGTTTTCAGATGGAGGGAGGGCTGGGTTTTCAGATGGAGGGAGGGCTGGGTTTTCACATGGAGGGAGGGCTGGGTTTTCACATGGAGGGAGGGCTGGGTTTTCACATGGAGGGAGGGCTGGGTTTTCACATGGAGGGATGGAGGGAGGGCTGGGTTTTCACATGGAGGGATGGCAGAGAGCTGGGTTTTCACATGGAGGGATGGATGGAGGGAGGGCTGGGTTTTCACATGGATGGATGGCAGAGAGCTGGGTTTTTGGATGGTTGGATGGATGGATGGATGGATGGAGAGAGCTGGGTTTTCGGATGGATGGATGGATGGATGGAGAGAGGGCTGGGTTTTTACATGGATGGATGGAGAGAGGGCTGGGTTTTCACATGGATGGATGGATGGATGGATGGATGGATGGATGGATGGATGGAGAGCTGGGTTTTCACATGGATGGATGGAGGAAGGGAGGGAGGGCTGGGTTTCACATGGATGGATGGAGAGAGCTGGGTTTTCACATGGATGGATGGAGGAAGGGAGGGAGGGCTGGGTTTTCACATGGATGGATGGAGGAAGGGAGGGAGGGCTCGGTTTTCACATGGATGGATGGAGGAAGGGAGGGAGGGCTGGGTTTTCACATGGATGGAGGGAGGGCTGGGTTTTAGTGTTGGAGGGTGAGCGGGAGTAGCGGGAGGAGGGGGTTGCCGGAGGGGAGAGGGGGTGGTTGATTCCAAATTCTACTGTATGTGTGCCCGTCTGTCCGTGTGCGCATGTGTATAACCCATGTTTCAGCGCGGTGAGAGAATACATCTCACGAATCACTTTCATCTCTACTGCTTAGTTCCCCCTCACAGGCATACTCCGATGTCCTATAGTTCATGTGTTCATTACAATTGAATCAACACATATCACCCATTCATATCCAAATGAGACTGAATGACCGTGTGTTATTAATACTGTAAAGTACACGTATACTCCACAGTGGTGATGAGGGGTGAAGCGTTATTACTGCACCCAGGCTGTCCGTCTTGATTAGTAAGGCTTTACTGAAGTGCAGTGATTCTCTATGGGATTGAATACCACAGTATAATATCAAAAGCCCTAATCCTACTCTGTAATATCATGCTAGTAATATAAAGTGAAAGGATCATTATATAATTATCTCTCTCTGTCCCTCTGTCTTTCCCAAAATCCATACATTATCTCAATGCACAATTAAAACGACAGTTGGGCTATAGCACAAAATCAAATACAACTGGACAAAGCATGATGAAAGATAATGTTGTTGGAAGCCTTGGCAGAGGCCAAGTGCAGGCAATGGCAAATCTTTTCTAATATTCCTTTGTCTGTCTGTCTGGCGCACACGTGATGGAACAATGACTGTCTGATGAGGAACGGTCTGTCTTACTGTGGTGAGCTAGGTTATATAGGACTACGTCATGATGAGGAACAGTCTGTCTTACTGTAGTGAGCTAGGTTATATAGGACTACGTCATGATGAGGAACGGTCTGTCTTACTGTGGTGAGCTAGGTTATATAGGACTACGTCATGATGAGGAACGGTCTGTCTTACTGTGGTGAGCTAGGTTATATAGGACTACGTCATGATGAGGAACGGTCTGTCTTACTGTAGTGAGCTAGGTTATATAGGACTACGTCATGATGAGGAACGGTCTGTCTTACTGTGGTGAGCTAGGTTATATAGGACTACGTCATGATGAGGAACGGTCTGTCTTACTGTGGTGAGCTAGGTTATATAGGACTACGTCATGATGAGGAACGGTCTGTCTTACTGTGGTGAGCTAGGTTATATAGGACTACGTCATGATGAGGAACGGTCTGTCTTACTGTAGTGAGCTAGGTTATATAGGACTACGTCATGATGAGGAACGGTCTGTCTTACTGTAGTGAGCTAGGTTATATAGGACTACGTCATGATGAGGAACGGTCTGTCTTACTGTAGTGAGCTAGGTTATATAGGACTATTATATAGACCTTCCAGTGAAATGCTGACTGACAGGCCCTCAACCAACGGGTGTAAACCTCACAGTGAAATGCTGACTGACAGGCCCTCAAAAGAAAATGCTTTAAGAAGACTTAAGATTTTTTTTAAATAAATAAAATCATTTAAAAAATCGAATTCTAAAAATCTAAATAAAAAAGACAAAATAATAGATATAAAAACGAAAAAATAATAAACATATATTTTTTTTAAGTGTTAAGTAAAAAATAGATAAGTAAAAAATACAAAATAAAAGTTCAAAATAATTGAAGAGCAGCAGTAAAATAACAATAGCGAGGCTATATACAGGGGGTACCGGTACAGAGTCAATGTGTGGGGGCACAGGTAAGTTGCAGAAACATCTACATGTAGGTAGAGTTAGTGACTGCATAGATAATAAACAGAGTAGCGTAAAAGAGGGGTCTGGGTAGCTCTTTGATTAGCTGTTCAGGAGTCTTATGGCTTGGGGGTAGAAGCTGTTAAGAGGCCTCCCGGGTGGCACAGTGGTCTCAGGCACTGCATCGCAGTGCTAACTGTGCTACCAGAGATTCTAGGTTCGAGCCCAGGCTCTGTCGCAGCCAGCTGCGACCGGGAGGCCCATGGGGCAGCGCACAATTGGCCCAGCGTCATCCGGGTTATGGAGGGTTTGCCTCTGGATGTGCATTTTCCTGTTTGCTTATGGCTGTATACAGCTCATTGAGTGCGGTCTTAGTGCCAGCATCAGTTTGTGGTGGTAAATAGACAGCTACGAAGAATATAGATGAAAACTCTCTTGGTAAATAGTGGACTGTGAGCAAAACCGCGAGACTTCCTTAGATTTCGTGCACCAGCTGTTGTTTACAAATATACATAGACCGCCACCCCTTGTCTTATCAGAAGCTGCTGTTCTATCCTGCCGAACAAGCTTAAAACCCGCCAGCTGTATGTTATTCATGTCGTCGGTCAGCCTGGACTCGGTGAAACATACGATATTACAGTTTTTAATGTCCCGTTGGTAGGATATACATGATCGTAGTTCATCTATTTTATTATCGATTGATTGTACATTGGCTAATAGGACCGATGATAAAGTAGATTGCCATCTCGGCATAGAATCCTTACAAGGCATCCGGACCTTCATCCCTGATACCTCAGTCTTTGATACCTTCGTCTCTTTCTCCTGCGAATGACAGGGATGAGGGCCTTGTCGGGCGTCTGATGTAAATCCTTCCCGTCTGACTCTTTGAAGAAAAAGTACTCCTGCAGTACTGGGTGAGTAATTGCTGTCCTGATATCTATAAGTTTTTTTTCGGTCATAAGACACGGTGGCAGAAACATAATGTACAAAATAAGGTACAAATAATGCGAAAAAACACACGCAGTAGAACAATTGCTTACGGGATCGTAAAAAGGGCAGCCATCTCCTTCGGCGCCATTCTTCATTATTATAATGGTGAGAGGTTAGCATGTCTTGGGTATGACTTTCTCACGAATCATGGTAGCATCCACATTAATGAAGTGTTAATTCCTTACAAATGTTGGAATTTTTCTTCCACTTTGACATCATAGTATTTAGTGTAGATTGTTGACAAAAAAAGTAGAATTAAATTCATTTTAATCCCACTTTGTAACACAACTAAATGTGGAAAAAGTCAAGAGGTGTGAGTACTTTCTGAATGCACTGTACACCCAATCTATCTCACTGTACCAGGTGGCGCTCAGTGGAATAGAGCTCTCCTGATGTTTCAGTCTGACGTGTGTGTGTGTGTGTGTACTTGCGTGCATCGAGTCTTTGTAGTGCGGGCAGAGGGCACTAATGGGTGGCTCTCATGCTGGGCTGACTCAGATGGTCAGGGGTTCATTGACCCCTGTGCTGCGTGTTAGAGGTCTTCATGCATCCAAATAGTGGACGATAAATAACCTAGCTATAGCATCTATCATAGTGGACGATAAATAACCTAGCTATAGCATCTATCATAGTGGATGATAAATAACCTAGCTATAGCATCTGTCATAGTGGATGATAAATAACCTAGCTATAGCATCTATCATAGTGGACGATAAATAACCTAGCTATAGCATCTATCATAGTGGACGATAAATAACCTAGCTATAGCATCTATCATAGTGGACGATAAATAACCTAGCTATAGCATCTGTCATAGTGGACGATAAATAACCTAGCTATAGCATCTATCATAGTGGACGATAAATAACCTAGCTATAGCATCTGTCATAGATCATAGTGGGTGATAAATAACCTAGCTATAGCATCTATTATAATGGGTGATAAATAACCTAGCTATAGCATCTCTTGGTCTACTAGCGAGAGTTGGCTTGTTGGTTGGTTGCGGTCTCTCTCTCCCTCTTCCCTGCTCTCCGTGTCTCTCTCTTCCAGTACTGCCCCTCCCCCGCCACCTCTCTGCCTCTCTGCCTCTCTGCCTCTCTGCCTCTCTGCCTCTCTGCCTCTCTCTCTTATCTCGCTCTTTATCAGCTTCGGTTAGTAAAGTCGCTTAAAAAAAAGTACTTTTCTGCTGCTTCCCTCACTGGGATCGGTCTGGATCCGACCAGGTCTATATGGAACGGGTCTCCGTTTAAAAAAATGTATTCATATCAGGTCCGGGTGGGAAAGCCCCAGGTCCATTTCGGACTTTTTGGTCCCGTGAAGACGTTTGCGCGCGTGTGTGTATCAGAGCAGAGCTGTAGAATGTAATATTCAGCAGCCTGATGGTCTTCTTTCATAGCAACACGTTTGAAGATGAATTAGTAATGGCAGTGCAGTGGCCTCGGGGAGCCCACAGCGTGAGAAACCACCGTATTGGTGGGTGAAATGTGTGTATTTGTGTAAGAGGATATGTGAGGGCATGTCTGTTTACCAATATTCTTAACGGGAGTGTATGTTTGTGTGCAATTGCAAAGGTGAGGACGTGTGTGTGCCTTCGCGCAAATGCTAGGTCCTCATCACTCTACTTTACTACCCCCTCTCTATCACTCTATATATATATATATGTATGTGTGTGTGTGTGTGTGTGTGTGAGAGATAGATAGATAGATAGATAGATGTGTATATATATACACATACACATACACACATCCCCACACACACACACATCCCCACAAGCACTCACACATGCACCCACTCATTCGCACGGACACATGCATGTATGTATGTGTATATATATGTGTATATATACATACATACACACACACACACACACACACACACACATCTACACACACATCTACACACACACACACATCTACACACACACATCCCCACAAGCACTCACACATGCACCCACTCATTCGCACGGACACATGCATGTATGTGTGCTCACTAGTGCGAGTGCACACACACACACACGTGAGCACACATGCTTCGATTTACACACACACACCCACACACTAACTCCCTAATCTGTCTAAGCCGCGTCCCTAATCACATCCCTCAGCACAGTGTCATTCATAGATAGATCTGCAATTATTTCAATATGCGCGTGCACACACACATGGTGTAAGCGGGTAGTGAGGATCAACAGCACAGTTTCAACCTGTTGTTGCCTAGTTGCATCACATCACACATTCCTGGGGGGGGGGGGGGGAGCAAGAAGAGAGGGAAGAGGGATGGAAGCAAAGGGGCCCTAGAGAGGCCATGTGACCTCTTCATTTGCTCTATTTTATCTCCGACCCTCTCCTCTATCCTTCTATCTCCAACCTTCTATCCTATCTGTCTCTGACCCTCTATCCTTCTATCTATCTATCTCTGACCCTCTATCCTTCTATCCATCTCTGACCCTCTATCCATCTCTGACCCTCTATCCATCTCTGACCCTCTATCTGTCTATCTATCTATCTCTGACACTCTATCCTTCTATCTATCTATCTCTGACACTCTATCCTTCTTTCTATCTATCTATCTCTGACACTCTATCCTTCTTTCTATCTATCTATCTCTGACACTCTATCCTTCTTTCTATCTATCTATCTCTGACACTCTATCCATCTCTGACCCTCTATCCTTCTATCTATCTCTGACACTCTATCCTTCTATCTATCTATCTCTGACACTCTATCCTTCTATCTATCTCTGACACTCTATCCTTCTATCTATCTCTGACACTCTATCCTTCTATCTATCTCTGACACTCTATCCTTCTATCTATATCTGACACTCTATCCTTCTATCTATCTCTGACACTATCCTATCTATCTATCTATCTCTGACACTATCCTATCTATCTATCTATCTCTGACACTATCCTATCTATCTATCTATCTCTGACACTATCCTTCTATCTATCTCTGACACTATCCTATCTATCTATCTCTGACACTCTATCCTTCTATCTATCTATCTCTGACACTCTATCCTTCTATCTATCTATCTCTGACACTCTATCCTTCTATCTATCTATCTCTGACACTCTATCCTTCTATTTATCTATCTATCTCTGACACTCTATCCTTCTATTTATCTATCTATCTCTGACACTATCCTTCTATCTATCTATCTCTGACCCTCTATCCTTCTATCACCACGTGTGTTAAAGCTCTGATGACCTCTCTCTATTCTCTTCATTCCTCTGTTCCTTCTCTTTTCTCTGTTCTCTTTCTCATCTCTCTCACTCACCTCTCTTCTCCCCTCTCTCTCTCTCTCTGTTCTTTTATCTGGTGGAAGCTGTGTATCCAGATTGAGTGTGGGGGGGGGAGCTCAACAGGAGGAGAGTGGAGACAGACGGGGATGATGCAATGAAGAGGGAGACACACACACACACACACACACACACACACCCTTGAAATGCTTTATATGTATTTGGAGTAAATGGCAACAAAACATGGCTTACACACACACACACACACACACACACACACACACACACACACACACACACACACTGTGTTTTCCCTGTTGGCATATGTCAGAAGGGTCAATGAAGGCTTGTAGTTTATCTATAGCTTACGAGTGTATTTATTGTTCTGTGTCTATAATTCTCCCCAGTCCAGCCAGAGACATGGCATCTATTGCATCCAGAACACATGGAGAAATCTTGAACCTGAACTATTATTAATCTTGACCTTGAACTATTATTAATCTTGACCCTGAGCTGTGATTAATCTTGACCCTGAGCTGTGATTAATCTTGACCCTGAACTGTGATTAATCTTGACCCTGAACTGTGATTAATCTTGACCCTGAACTATTATTAATCTTGACCCTGAACTGTGATTAATCTTGACCCTGAACTGTGATTAATCTTGACCCTGAACTATTATTAATCTTGACCCTGAACTGTGATAAATCTTGACCCTGAACTATTATTAATCTTGACCCTGAACTGTGATAAATCTTGACCCTGAACTGTGATAAATCTTGACCCTGAACTGTGATAAATTGGCAGTAGTTCACCCATTACTAACATCAATGGTGGAACCAATTCATGTTTTTTTAAATGTTTCAACCCATGTTAACACGGGTATTACGTAGCAATGATAATGTGTGTGAGAACTGAACTTTAGTTAAACATAATGACGGAATACCAAGAGTACAACACAATGTACAGTATTGTAGCTTACACATTAGAACCCCTGTAACCAGGCTGTCATCCATTATTTATAGGTTATTCACACCATTTCCTATCAAATAGTCAGCGTTGTCCGAGGTGTAGTAACCAGCTCAGAGAGGGCCTGCTGCTGCTCAGGAGAAATACCTCATTAACCACACTACAGTTAGTTAGCATGAGAACATAATCAACTGTCTATGTCATTGTAGAGCTAGATAAGAAGTCAGGCAGGAAGCCAAGTCTGCATTTACCAAACGGAACACACAAAACACACCATTGTTCCAAAGGTTCTACATAATCCGGGTCATTCCATGCCTTTCATGTGAAAAAGGAACAAATATGACCATGCCTTTTTGAACAAAGAGTTGTCCTATGTAGTAGATGGTTTGATATGACATTGTATCTGAAAACAATGAGTACCTCTAAAATGAAGCTCATGAGAATGATGATGATGATTGTTGTCTGTGACTGTTTCTTCCTGGGTACACTCGCTGTGTGTGTAGGGTTGAGCGGTATGCAGATGTTCATACTGTCATAATGTTTCTGTACCATACCGAGGTATATGGTATTACCGGAAGTGCACAAAAGGGGTGCTATGTATACTGAACAAAAATATAAACGTGACAATTTCAAGGATTTGACTGAGTTCATATAAGGAAATCAGGCAATTAGAAATGAATTAATTAAGTCCTAATCTATGGATTTCACATGACTGGGAATACAGATATGCATCTGTTGATCACAGATACACTATATATACAAAAGTATGTGTACACCCCTTCAAATTAGTGTATTCAGCTATTTCAGCCACACCCGTTGCTGACGGGTGTATAAAATAGAACACACAGACATGCAAACTCAATAGACAAACACTGGCAGTAGAATGGCCTTACTGAAGAGCTCAGTGACTTTCAGCGTGGCACCGTCATAGGATGCCACCTTTCCTACAAGTCAGTATATCAAATTCCTGCCCTGCTAGCGCTGCCCCGGTCAACTGTAAGTACTTTTATTGTGAAGTGGAAATGTCTAGGAGCAACAACAGCTCAGCTGCGAGGTGGTAGGCCACACAACATCACAGAACAGGACCACCGAGTGCTGAAGGGTGCATCAATCGTCTGTCCTCGAACTCACTACCGAGTTCCAAACTGCCTCTGGAAGCAACGTTAGCACACAAACTGTTCGTCAGGAGCTTCATGAAATGGGTATGGAAACGCCGCCGTTGGACTCTGGAGCAGTGTAAACAAATTTTCTGTAGTGATGAATCACGCTTCACCTGGATTTGACGGATACCAGGAGAATGCTACCTGCACCAATGCATACTGCCAACTGTCAGATTTGGTGGAGGAGGAATAATGGTCAGGGGCTATTCTTCATGGTTCGGGCTAGGCCTCTTAACGCTACAGCATACAATGACATTCTAGATGATTCTGCGCTTCCAACTTTGTGGCAACAGTTTGGGGAAGGCCCTTTCCTGTTTCAGCATGACAATGGCCCTTTCCTGTTTCAGCATGACAATGCCGTGTGCAAAAAGCGAGGTCCATACAGAAATGTTTTGTCGATCGGTGTGGAAGAACTTGACAGTCCTTCACAGAGCCCTGACCTCAACCCCATCGAACACCTTTGGGATGAATTGGAATGCTGACTGCGAGTCAGGCCTAATCGCCCAACATCAGTGCCCGACCTCACTAATGCTCTTGTGGCTGAATGGAAGGAAGTCCCAGCAGCAATGTTCCAACATCTAGTGGAAAACCTTCCCAAAAGAGTGGAGGCTGTTATAGCAGCAAAGGGGGGACCAACTCCATAATAATGCTCATTATTTTGGAATCGGATGTTCGACGAGCATGTGTCCACGTACTTTTGGTCATGTAGTGTACCTTTAAAAGAAAGGGTAGGGGCGTGAATCAGAAAAGCATTCAGTATCTGGTGTGACCACCTTTTGTCTCATGCATAAAGTTGATTAGGCTGTTGATTGTGGCCTGTGGAATGTTGTCCCACTCCTCTTCAATGGCTGTGCAAAGTTGCTGGATATTGGTGGGAACTGGAACATGCTGTCGTACACATCCCCAACATGCTCAATGGGTGAGGTCTGGTGAGTATGCAGGCCATGGAAGAACTGCCGTCATATTCAGCTTCTAGGAATTGTGTACAGATCCTTGTGACATTGGGCCGTGTATTATCATGCTGAAACATGAGCTGAGGCCGGCGGACGGTTGGCAGGACAATGGGCCTCAGGATCTCGTCACATTATCTCTGTGCATTCAATTTGCCATTGATAAAATGCAATTGTGTTCGTTGTCTGTAGCTCATACCTGCCCATACCATAACCCCACTGCCACCATGGGACACTCTGTTCACAATGTTGACATCAGCAAACCGCTCACCCACACAACGCCATACACATTGCCTGCGGTTGTGAGGCCGTTTGGACATGCTGCCAAATTCTCTTAAAAAGCGTTGGAGGCAGATTATGGTAGTTTCAATCATCTGGTAACAGCTCTGGTGGACATTCCTGCAATCAGCATGCCAATTGCACGCTTCCTCAAAACCTGAGACATCTGTGGCATCGTGTTGTGACAAAACTGCACATATTAGTGGCCTTTTATTGTCCCCAGCACAAGGTGCACCTGTGTAATGTTACATTCTGTTTAATCAGCTTCTTGATGTGCCACACTTGTCAGGTGGATGGATTATATTGGCAAGCAGAAATGCTTGCTTACAGGGATGTAAACAAATTTGTGCACAACAAGTAAGCTTTTTGTGCATGTGGAAAAAATCTGGTATCTTCTATCTCAGCTCATGGAACATGGGAACAACACTTTACATGTTGCGTTTATATATTTTTCTCAGTGTACACTTTTTTTCTACGCACTAAACAATTTAGGCAACGGGAATCTTGATCCAGAAGGGGATTGAATGTCTCTGCTGTAACCAAAAAGCTTGATCTTGACATCTAACCACTTACAGTGGCTTGCGAAAGTATACACCCCCCTTGGCATTTTTCCTATTTTGTTGCCTTACAACCTGGAATTAAAATAGATTTTTGGGGGGGTTGTATAATTTAATTTAAACAACATGCTTACCATGTTGAAGATGCAAAATATTTTTTATTGTGAAACAAACAAGAAATAAGACAACTGAAAACTTTGAGCGTGCATAACTATTCACACCCCCCCAGTCAATACTTTGTAGAGTCACCTTTTGCAGCAATTACCCCAAGAGACCTGAAGCTGTATGTCTCTATAAGCTTGGCACATCTAGCCACTGGGATTTTTTCCCATTCTTCAAGGCAAAACTGCTCCAGCTCCTTCAAGTTGGATGGGTTCCACAACTGTACAGCAATCTTTAAGTCATACCACAGATTCTCAATTAGATTGAAGTCTGGGCTTTCACTAGGCCATTCCAAGACATTTCCATGTTTCCCCTTAAACCACTCGAGTGTTGCTTTAGCAGTATGCTTAGGGTCATTGTCCTGCTGGAAGGTGAACCTCCGTCCCAGTCTCAAATCTCTGGAAGACTGAAACAGGTTTCCCCTCAAGAATTTCCCTGTGTTTAGCGTCATCCTTCAATTCTGACCAGTTTCCCAGTCCCTGCCAATGAAAAACATCCCCACAGCATGATGCTGCCACCACCATGCTTCATTGTGGGGATGTTGTTCTTGGGGCAATGAGAGGTGTTGGGTTTGCGGCAGACATAGCATTTTCCTTGATGGCCAAAAAGCTCAATTTTAGTCTCATCTGACCAGAGTATCTTCTTCCATATGTTTGGGGAGTCTCCCACATGCCTTTTGGCGAACACAATACGTGTTTGTTTATTTTTTTCTTTAAGCAATGGCTTTTTTCTGGCCACTCTTCCGTAAAGTGTACGGCTTAAATGGTCCTATAGACAGATACTCCAATCTCTGCTGTTGAGCTTTGCAGCTCCTTCAGGGTTATTTTTGGTTTCTTTGTTACCTCTCTGATTAATGCCCTCCTTGCCTGGTCTGTGAGTTTTGGTGGTCGGCCCTCTCTTGGCAGGTTTGGTGTGGTGCCGTATTCTTTCCATTTTTTAATAATGGGTTTAATGGTGCTCCGTGGGATGTTCAAAGTTTCGGATATTTTTTTATAACCCAACCCTGATCTGTACATTTCCACAACTTTGGCCCTGACTTGGTTGGAGAGCTCCTTGGACTTCATAGTGCCACTTGCTTGGTGGTGCCCCTTGCTTAGTGGTGTTGCAGACTCTGGGGCCTTTCAGAACAGGTGTCTAATGCGTAGACCATGTGACAGATCATGTGAGACTTATGGCACACAGGTGGACTTTATTTAACTAATTATGTGACTTCTGAAGGTAATTGGTTGCACCAGATCTTATTTAGGGGATTCAAAGCAAAGGGGGTGAATACATATGCACGCACCACTTTTCCGTTTTGAATTTCTTTGTATTTTTTTAAACAAGTCATTTTTTTTCATTTCACTTCACCAATTTGGACTATTTTGTGCATGTCTATTACATGAAATACAAATAAAACTCCATTTAAATTACAGGTTGTAATGCAAGAAAATATGGAAAACGCAGAGGGGGGTGAATACTTTTGCAAGGCACTGTAGCTAGAAAGTTACCAACCCAGTTAATGCATAGCTGGAACCGCGAACTGGATATCATTTGTCACATCTTAGATTTCTTATAGTTCTAGTTTATAAGCAGTAGCGTAGCATGGACTCAAGCAGCATCTGCCTAAGTTATTCCCAACACAAAAAAAATACAAAAAATACTATATATAATATTTTTTACGGTATTGGAAATCATATTGTCAGTATTTGGAAATACCCCGGTATACGGTATAAACGGTATATCGCCCAAGCCTGTGTGTGTGTGTGTGATCACGTGGCACTCTCTATTCTCTCTCTGTGTGTTTGTGTGTGGAAGTGATGCACCAATGACTCACAGCGAGCGGCTGCAGCTGTCCTGTGTGTGTGTGTGTGTGTGAGTGATTTTTCTGCATGGTTGAACAACAGGACCAGACAGTGAGCATGACCATCTCCTTCCCTTTCCTCTACCCTGCCAACTGTCCACGTGACAAACACACACACGTGTTAAATGGAGATGAGTAGGATACGTTTGTAGACAGGGGTTGTACCGATTCAAAACACTTGATCTGTGTGTATGTTTCTGCATGTTTATCCTGCAGGTCCTGGTTGGTAAATGTCTTCTTGATACCTTCTATTGTCCATTTAGTTGACAATTCATGTTGTGAAGCGGTCATATTAATACACCAAACCGATACACTACATGTCAGCTCTTTGTTGTGTGTAGGCCTTACTCCCTCTCAAACGTGTATGTTTGTGTTCCGTCCAGGTTGCTATGGTGAATGTGGGGCGCGTGGATGAGGAGGAGGAGCTGCAGTGAGGTGGAACACCGCGGTAACCACGGTACCGTCTAGCACCCGCCCACCCACCATGCCCTCGTCCACGCGGAAGGGAGTGCCGAAGGACCCCGAACAGGCCGACCTCTTCTTCAAAGATGACCCAGAGGAAGTCTTCTGTGACCTCCACGAGATCGGCCATGGCAGCTTCGGGGCTGTCTACTTTGTACGTGAACTGAGATCCTGACGTATACAGGTTCTGGGTGGGAGACGTGCACATCAACTTAGCTCTAGTGCCGCTCCAGTTAGGAGGCTAGTAGTGATAAAGTAATAGTAGGGGTTATGCGCTTGAAAGAGTAGCATTGACTCTACTATTACACAGAACTAGCTGGCATGGCTAGAGTATACGCTATTCATTTTGTGGTTGATGTTAGTCTGTGGCTATGTCAGAGTCCAGGGACAAGATCACACACTTTCTTAAGGTTGTCTGATATTAACTCTCTCTGCTGCCATTTCCGTTAAGTTTCTATGCTGCGTTTTATTATCTGGTTGTCACTAATGACACAAAGCCTTTGATGAGAGAGAGAGACTGCCAGCACCAATCCCTCCATCCTTCTCCTCCCTTCCCTCTCCTCCCTTTTCTCTCCTCCCTTCCCTCTACCCCTCTCCTCCCTTTTCTCTCCTCCCTTCCCTCTACCCCTCTCCTCCCTTTTCTCTTCTCAACCCTCCATTCACCTCTCCCCATCCCTCTCCTCTCCTCCCCATCCCTCTACTACTCTCATCCCTCTCCTCCCCATCCCTCTACTACTCTCATCCCTCTCCTCCCCATCCCTCTACTACTCTCATCCCTCTCCTCTCCTCCCCATCCCTCTCCTCTCCTCCCCATCCCTCTACTACTCTCATCCCTCTCCTCCCCATCCCTCTACTACTCTCATCCCTCTCCTCTCCTCCCCATCCCTCTCCTACCCTCCCTATCCCTCTCCTACTCCATCCCCTCATCCCTCCCTCAGCCTCTCCAGATGCAAGGCTGGTGGAGAAAAGGCATACTCGGAAGTCTTTCCTTCTAAGACAGCTGTTTTGTGGGTTATGTGGGGAGGCCAGCTGGCGATGGATGGATGGATGGATGGATGGATGGATGGATGGATGGATGGATGGATGGATGGATGGATGGATGGATGGATAGATAGATAATAGGGCATTACTACTACATAGAATCCAGTCAGTTTCACATAAGGCTACAGGACTCAATGTCAGCCTAGCAGTCTGGCTGTAATGGCTGGCAATAGAGTCCTGGTGCCTTTTATTGTCCCCCTTGACACTGTTCTTTTGATAGTAGTGCAGGATATTTTACTGGACCTGGGTTGGCAGGCGTTACTGCGCTTCTGAATTCAGTCATCTACCAGACACGGCTACAGAAATAGAATTACAAAAATTGACATTTTTTTAAAGCGGCAATCTGGGATTCGAAAAACAAGAGCTCAATGGCTATGTATCATTAATTTAAAAGTCCAGAAATACATGTGCCAATCCCAGATTAACCCTTTTTAAGTGTTCCAGTCAAATTGCTGTAGTCTAAATATTTTTTTTATCCTGTTCTAGTAATTAAATTTCTATGGCAAAAGTACCATGTCAGCAAACCCCACTGTGTGAGGATGAGGTGGTCAGTTTGTCTAGTTGATATGGCTGGCTATAATGAAATCCTTGTGCCTTTATTGTGGTCATTGACACACTTCTCTACCCAGCTGTCTGTGATCTACAAGAATAGCTTATTGGGAGTTTTAGCTAGTTTTACAGGGATTTTTCTGCCATTGAAATTATTGGGCTGGCCACCAAACGTTTTTTCAGGTCGCTTAAATCCAAACAGTGTAAAAAAAAAAATGCTTTCAGTGTAAACTTCAATGGCTTAAAACAGATATAACATACAGTGCATATGGAAAATATTCAGACCCCTTGACTTGTTCCACATTTTGTTACATTAGTATTATTCTAAAATGGATTTTAAAAAATCCTCATCAATCTACACAGAATACCCCATAATGACAAAGCAAAAACTGTTTTTGCTAATTTATAAAAAATAAAAAACGGAAATATCACATTTACGTAAGTATTCAGACCATTTACTCAGTACTTTGTTGAAGCACATTTGGCAGCGATTACAGTCTGGAGTGTTCTTGGATATGATGCTACAAGCTTGGCACACCTGTATTTGGGGAGTTTAAATATTATGGGGTATTGTGTGTAGATTGCTGAGTATTTCTTTTTTTATCCATTTAAGAATAAGGCTGTAACGTAACAAAATGCAAAGTCAAAGGGTCTGAATACTTTCCGAAGGCACTGTATGTATAATCTATGAGAACTAACAATCACCAAAATAAGAGCTAGACAGTCAAGGAGAATTGCAAAGTCCAAAAACAATGAATGTAGCAGTATATACACTACCGTTCAAAAGTTTGGGGTCACTTAGAAATGTCCTTGTTTTTGAAAGAAAAGCAAAATTTTTTGGTCCATTAAAATAACATCAAATTGATCAGAAATACAGTGTAGACATTGTTAATGTTGTAAATCACTATTGTAGCTGGAAACGGCAGATTACTTTTTTTTAATGGAATTTCTACATAGATGTACAGAGGCCCATTATCAGCAACCATCACTCCTGTGTTCCAATGGCACGTTGTGTTAGCTAATCCAAGTTTAGCATTTTAAAAGGCTAATTGAACATTTTGCATTTATGTTAACACAGGTGGAAACTGTTGTCTGATTAAAGAAGCAATAAAACTGGCCTTTTTTAGACTTGTTAGTATCTGGAGCATCAGCATTTGTGGGTTCGATTACAGGCTCAAAATGGCCAGACACACAGAACTTTCCTTTGAAACTCGTCAGTCTAATCTTTTTCTGAGAAATGAAGGCTATTCCATGCGAGAAATTGCCAAGAAACTGAAGATTTTGTACAACGCTGTGTACTACTCCCTTCACAGAACAGCGCAAACTGGCTCTAACCAGAATAGAAGAGGGGTGGGAGGACCCGGAGCACAACTGAGCAAGAGGACAAGTACGTTAGTGTCTAGTTTGAGAAACAGACGCCTCACTAGTCCTCAACTGGCAGCTTCATTAAATAGTAGATATTCCATAAAAAATCTGCCGTTTCCAGCTACAATACTTATTTACAACATTAATAATGTCTACACTGTAATTCTGATCAATTTTATGTTATTTTAATGGACAAAAAATTTGCTTTTCTTTCAAAAACTAAGACATTTCTAAGTTACCCCAAACTTTTGAACGGTAGTGTCATTTAATCTCATGTTTGAGAAAAATAACAGCATTAGCCATGGCAAGATGCATAGGAAATTGGCTTTAAAACTGCAACATGTTCTTTCAGCTGCATGGCAAAATGTGTAGAGTTGCAGGAAATTACCTTTATAACTGAAAACATTTCTCTCAGCTCCATGGAGAAATGTGTAGAATTGCAGGAATTTGGCTTAAATTCAAATATTTCTCTACACCGCCAAGAAGGGGGCCTCTAAAATGTTCTCTAAAATTCAGCCATGCTGAGGGGCAGAGACTAATGTTCTTACTGTGTGTTGATGGGCCACCAGCAGGTTAAGTACTGTACCTAGCTTCTAGCTTCTTTGAAGAACAGCCTGCTTCCTCTATGCTCATATCTCAACTCGGGGAGTTTCCTGTGATGTTAAAATCTGTCATATTTGTTCAGTAACTCCTTAAGTGGAGATGTCAATGAAGATACAGTTGATTATTGTTTCCTGTTTGTTCTCATTTGACCCCGAGTCATCAGTCAGTTTGTTAGGTACACCCATCTAGTACCTGATCGTACCCCCTTTTTCCTCCAGAACGGCCTGAATTCTCTCGGCCATAGAAACATTGCTCAAATGGTATCCAGGGACCTAACTTGTGCCAGGAAAACACTCCCCACACCATTACACCACCGAAACCAGCATGTATTGTTGACACCAGGCAGGATGGGGCCATGGACTCATGCTGCATATGCCAAATCCTGACTCTGCCATCAGCATGACGCATCAAGCACCAGACAATGTTTTTACACTTTTCAATTGTCCAGTGTTGGTGATCATGTGCCCACTGGGAGCTGCTTCTTCTTGTTTTTAGCTGATATGAATAAAACCCGGTGTGGTTGTCCGGTGCAATAGCCCATCTGTGACAAGGACCGACGAGGAAGTGTTTCCGAGAAGCCGTTTTGCACACCACCGTTGTACTGTGCTGTTATTTGCCTGTTTGTGGCTGTTTGCTTGCATGATTCTTACCATTCTCCTTCAACCTCCATCAAGCAGCTGTTTTGGCCCACAGGACTGCCACTGACTGGATGTTTTTTGTTTGTCGCTCCATTCTCAGTAGATCCTAGATACTGTGTGAAAAGCACAGGAGGCTATTGGCACCGGCGTGTCTGGCACCGGCGTGTCTGGCACCAACCATCTGTCGTGTCTTTGGCTATGCCAGATTAAGTGATATGACATGCTATTCTATAAAATCATTTCTCTGTAATTAATATTGTCTGATTAAGCTAATCAGGTAAATAATTAACTAGAAAGTTGGGGCACCACGAAAGAATGTTAGAGCTGTTATCTTCCGAATAAACCCTTAAAGACCTGGTAATCTTTTACGTCAGTAGCAGTCAATATTTAATCGTCACCTTGTTTAGTCTCATCTGAAAGTTGTGAATTCTTGGTTATCTTCACGAACCCTGGCTAACAAGTTGAATCAGCAATACAAACTTTGGTTTAATTATTTATTTACTAAATACCTAAATAATCACACAGAATGAATCATACATTGATTACTAATTATGTCCAGCAAGACAACGTCCCTGGGGGACGGAACCTGTATGACGGCTGGTTACACAAAGAGAGGGGGTTGGGCTTGAATGAAAGCGTGGGAGGACTGAAGAACAAAGGGAGAAGCTATGCTACCGTAAATACAGAATCTTATGCATTCTAAATAACCGCCCATTTGGAAAAGGAAAATGCAATGGCCACCCCTCATAGCCTGGTTCCTCTCTAGGTTTCTTCCTAGGTTTTGGCCTTTCTAGGGAGTTTTTCCTAGCCACCGTGCTTCTACACCTGCATTACTTGCTGTTTGGGGTTTTAGGCTGGGTTTCTGTACAGCACTTTGAGATATCAGCTGATGGAAGAAGGGCTATATAAATACATTTGATTTGTTATGAATAAATATTTACTCTGAGCTGCACTTCAATAGGTTGGTTGTAAGATGGAAAGCCGTGTTGCCCAACAGAGATCTTCCTTGTCCTTTGAAGAGTGTATCTGGTGGTAAACTGGATACGTTGTAGTATCGTCATTGTTCTGGTAGACTGCATACGTCGTCCGTCCTTTCCTAGCCCACGTTTACAGCGGCCGCTGCTAACTCAACGGCTAGGTGGTATCACTTCTGGAGTGAATAAGAGTTCAAGTCCAAACCAAGTTGCCATACCTTTAGCTCTTGCTATATTCTGGCTGGTATAGTCGAAATTCATCCTTTCGGCATGTTGATCGTCATCTTCACATTGAAATTCAATGCTAATTTTGTTAGGTTATTATCTGAGCCCTTTCAACGTGGAGACCGTCGTCCTCTTGTCCTCCAAACACAAAGTTACATTTTCGTCAAGGGCTTTATATAGGAAGGGAGAGAAGGGCGTGTTTCATAGTTTATAACCAATGTCTCTTCACATGGGCGGGGCCACTGAGTGAGCAGAGCTTTAACCTTATGAAAACCCAAATCTTTCATTTGGAAGCTAAAATTACATTTAATCTTTTCACAAATAGTTTCATATGTAAACATTTAAATTGCACAACAATTCCATGTGAATCTGATAACTATAATGTGTAGACTTTCCAAGATACAGTTTGTCATCCTGTCATCAGTCATAATGTCTCAGACGCCAACTGATCTGACATAATATTCATTAAGTACCAACGCATATTTTCAACTGGTTGGATTACCGAAATATGGTTCCTTTCCCCCCACCTTTTGATGTTCCCAGACTCTATATGTATGTTTAACAGGCTTTTCAAGAGTTCTTCTGTAGAGTCAAGAGAGAGGAAAGGGAGAAAGGTATTTATTGGGGGGGGGTCATAAACCTCACCCACAGGCCAACGTCATGACACATCATACCACGCACAATATTCACTTAGTTCACTAATTTTGCCCATTTTAACTTTCTGTCAAACAGTTACTGAATGCCTGTCTACATGCTTTATATAGCAAGCCATGGTCATGTGACTGTCTGTAGGAGCAAACCATTTTTGTTAATGGGGTGGTGTACATAATAAAGTGGCTTGTAACTGTATAAAGATGTATCACTATAATTTGACCCATTTGTACCGGCTTTTAGACTCCAACTGGATGCTAGCCAGCTGTCTACGTTTCAGATACTTATTGAATTGAATATCAAGTGCTCCTCTTGGGTTTACAAATGAATTGACTCTGGCAAGGACTATTCACTTACTACTAGTAATTTACTAAATGTGAACTGCAGCTCAATCTGGTTAACAAATGATGATCTTTCCTAGTGGGTCTTAATACTGATGACGGCTCTATAAAAGATGGGCCCATATCCTGTATTTATATAGAGATGCCTGTTCTCACATCCACCTTCTCATCTCTCTCTCTTTGTCTCTCTCGCTCTCTCTCTGTCTCTCTCTCTGTCTCTCTCTCTCTCTGTCTTGCGCTCTCTATCTTTCTCTCTCTGTCTATCTCTCTCTCGTTCTCACTCACACCCTCTGCTGTCTCTCTGTCTCGTTCTCACTCACCCTCCCCTGTCTCTCTCTCTCCTACAGGCCAGAAACTCCTACTCCAAAGAGGTGGTGGCCATCAAGAAGATGTCCTACAATGGCAAACAGACCACCGAGGTGAGAGGACAACTCCAACACACATTAAAGTCATTATAGTGTGTCCACTATAACAGTCACATCTAAGGTTAAGCATTCCCTGGCCAGCTCTCACTCACTCAGAAGTCACTCTGACCACAGATGGTCACATCTCACTTTGAACTCAAACTAGAATGGTCATGCCTCAGGCCTTGAAACGGCACTAACTTACTTGGAACTCATTCCCACTGTCTGCTTTATCAGTCACACCTCAGTCCTTGAAACAGAGGTTCAACTTTCCATGGACAACACTCACTCAGTCTGAGGTCCTTCCCTATGGACATTATGATGGTCACAACTCACTATCTTTGAACTCACAACCTGGCCTTTTGAACGGTCACATCTCAGGCACTGTAACAGAGGTTCAACATTCCCTGTGATCCACAAGGCCTTGTGTTGAGATTTATGTTGGGGTCAAGTCTTAGGTTCAAACTCCCCTCTTGTGTAATTGTAACGGACCTATCCATAAACTCTCTCTCTCTGCCTCTCTCTCTCTCTCTCTCTCTCTGTCTCTCTGTCTCTCTGTCTCTCTGTCTCTCTGTCTCTCTGTCTCTCTGTCTCTGTCTCTCTCTGTCTCTCTCTGTCTCTCTCTGTCTCTCTCTGTCTCTCTCTGTCTCTCTCTGTCTCTCTCTGTCTCTCTCTGTCTCTCTCTGTCTCTCTCTGTCTCTGTCTTTCTTTCTTTCTTTCTTTCTTCCTTTTCTCCTCAGAAATGGCAGGACATCATCAAGGAGGTCAAGTTTTTGGAGCAGCTGCGCCACCCAAACACCATTGAGTATAAAGGCTGCTACTTGAAGGATAACACTGCCTGGGTCAGTGGACTGTGGCAAAGCTGCATCAATGTTTTGCTCTCAATTTCTATTCAATTCTAAGGGCTTTATTGCCATGGGAAACATATGTTAACATTGCCAAAGCAAATGAAATAGATAATAAACAAAAGTGAAATAAACAATAAAAATGAACAGTAAACATTACACTCACAAAGTTCCAAAAGAATAAAGGCATTACAAATGTCATATATCTATGTAGTGTTGTAATGATGTGCAAATTGTTTAAGTACAACAGGGGAAATGAATAAACATACATATGGGTTGTATTTACAACAGTGTTTGTTCTTCACCGGTTGCCCTCTTCTTGTGGCAACAGGTCACAAATCTTTGCTGCTGTGATTGTACACTCTGGTATTTCACCCAGTAGATATGGGAGTTTATCAAAATTTGATTTGTTTTCAAATTCTTTCTGAGTCTGTGTAATCTGAGGGAAATATGTGTCTCTAATATGGTCATACATTTGGCAGGAGGTTAGGAAGTGCAGCTCAGTTTCCACCTCATTTTGTGGGCAGGCTCTCTCTCTCTTTCTCTCCACCTCTCTTTCACACATTGTCTCTGTGCACTCTCATTTTTTTGTTATAAACTTCTGACCTCTAACCTTTCTCTCTCTGTCTCCTCCAGCTGGTGATGGAGTACTGCCTAGGATCCGCATCAGATTTACTAGAGGGTGAGTAGTGCACACACACACAGTTCATCCAAAGAACATTTTTGACTACAAAATCCAAACACAACGAAAATGGCTGGATGCTTTCGGAGCATGTGCTCAATGAATCTATTAATGATTCAACATTCATGGTTAGCGATGAGCCTTTTCTCTAAACTCTCCTCGCAATATTCCACTATGAATGTTCCTGTTCAGTCTCCCAACATTCTTGACCTTGCCCCGTGTGTGTGTGGGTGTGTAACTCAGCAAAAAAATAAATGTCCCTTTTTCAGGACCCTGTCTTTCAAAGATAATTCGTAAAAATCCAAATAACTTCACAGATCTTCATTGTAAAGGGTTTAAATACTGTTTCCCATACTTGTTCAATGAACCATAAACAATTAATGAACATGCACCTGTGGAACGGTTGTTAAGACACTAACAGCTTACAGATGGTACTGCCCGAGTTACACCAGGAACACACAATCCCTCCATCAGTGCTCAGACTGTCCGCAATAGGCTGAGAGAGGCTGGACTGAGGACTTGTAGGCCTGTTGTAAGGCAGGTCCTCACCAGACATCACCGGCAACAATGTCGTCTATGGGCACAAACCCACCGTCGCTGGACCAGACAGGACTGGCAAAAAGTGCTCTTCACTGACGAGTCGCGGTTTTCTCTCACCAGGGGTGATGGTCGGATTCGCGTTTATCGCGAATCCTGAGTCCAGAGGCCTGTACTGTGGAGCGGGATCGATTTGGAGGTGGAGGGTCCATCATGGTCTGGGGCGGTGTGTCTTGCAGGCAATCTCAACGCTGTGCGTTACAGGGAAGACATTCTCCTCCCTCATGTGGTACCCTTCCTGCAGGCTCATCCTGACATGACCCTCCAGCATGACGATGCCACCAGCCATACTGCTCGTTCTGTGCGTGATTTCCTGCAAGACAGGAATGTCAGTGTTCTGCCATGGCCAGCGAAGAGCCCGGATCTCAATCCCATTGAGCTCATCTGGGACCTGTTGGATCGGAGGGTGAGGGCTAAGGCCATTCCCCTAAGAAATGTCTGGGAACTTGGTGGAAGAGTGGGGTAACATCTCACAGCAAGAACTGGCAAATCTGGTGCGTCCATGAGGAGGAGATGCACTGCAGTACTTAATGCCGCTGGTGGCCACACCAGATACTGACTGTTACTTTTGATTTTGACCCCCCTTTGTTCAGGGACACATTATTCCATTTCTGTTAGTTACATGTCTGTGGAACTTGTTCAGTTTATGTCTCAGTTGTTGAATCTTGTTCTGTTCATACAAATATTTACACATGTTAAGTTTGCTTAAAATAAACGCAGTTAACAGTGAGAGGACTTTTTTTTTCTTCTGAGTTTATATATATATATATATATATATATATATATATATATATATATATATATATATATATATATATATATATATATATATATATATATATATATATAGCACTTGTGTTTGTCCCATCCTGGCTGTCATGGATACCTTTTTAAACAGCCATGATGGTGTGTGTGTGTGTGAAGTGCTGTTGAAAATTCTCCATTGTAGTTCCACTTTGCCATTTGACTCCTTGGCAAGGCTTTGCTCTACTAGCCTGGTCCCAGATCGGTTTGCGTTTTCTTAACACCTCTCTATAGTCATTAAGTGAGCAAGATGGCGCAAACAGATCTGGGACCAGGCTGTAGTTCTACCAGAGCCCTGAATGTGTTTTCTAACCCTAATATCCCAACCCTTTACCCAATAGCCAGATGCTGTTGGGGTTGTTTGTGGTCGTGTGTAAATCAGGAAGGGCAGATGACTGTACCCTGTGTCTCTAGATAGCTCTTACAGTTTTCCTCTTTTGGTTTATTTTTCTAACCTCTCTAGTTCATAAGAAACCGCTCCAAGAGATTGAAATTGCTGCCATAACCCATGGTGCCTTGCAGGGACTGGCTTACCTACATTCCCGTAATATGATTCACAGGTGAGTGGTCGGTCGGGTCTACCTGTCTGTTTCCACATTAAAATGTTCCTCGACAACAGATTTTAAAAGTTTGAACTGATGCTGAGACGATAAGTGGTGTCTCTGTTGTCACAGCTAGGTAATGATGATGTCATCAGAGATAACTGTATCAGAGCCGTTATATCTGGCAATCCTTATCTCAGTTCAATGTGCATTCCAACAAGCCCTCTTGAACGTCACTAATGGAGAATGTTATTACGTGCTGAAGCCCGTATTATTTTACTATGCTCCCATAAAGACACGTATTACTCTTTTATTATACACAAATAGGATGGGCATCCACTATTACAGTAGTAATTCCCAAGCCCTAAATTCTCTGACAAGCGTTGTTTTACTACAGGTCGTTATGTCGCTGATTAAAATGTAGGCCTATGTTCAAAGTTGAGGGAAAAAAACGTATTAAATAAAAAGTATTCCCCACAGAATTTCATAAATGTATCGTAAGGTTTTATGCCTCAAAAGTAGACTTAAAAAGTGTCATCTCACTTTTTTCTGTGCTCAAGGAAGTGTCTTTATTAATAAGCTGGAGTTGTTATTCACAACGTTTCAACCACATTCTTCCTGGAGTTGAGCTCCTGTCATGTGCTTTTTGGATATATCATAGATAATTAAATAACAAAGAAAGAGAAGTATACAACAAACATATTGTAACACTACAATGTCTGTCTTTATTTGTGCATTCATAAAACCTTTATAAAGGCTTCATAATACGTCCTAACAATATCCCACCACCCTGACCATGCTGTCTGTTGTCCCTTCCCTCTCTCTCTCTCTCTCTCTCTAGAGATGTAAAAGCTGGAAACATCCTGCTAACAGAGCCAGGCCTGGTCAAACTGGCAGACTTCGGCTCTGCCTCTATAGCTTCTCCTGCCAACTCCTTCGTAGGAACACCTTACTGGTCAGTACCACCACCACCACTAACACCTGACTGGTCAGTACCACCACACCACTAACACCTTACTGGTCCGTACCACCACCACCACTAACACCTTACTGGTCAGTACCATCACCACCACTAACACCTTACTGGTCAGTACCACCACCACCACTAACACCTTACTGGTCAGTACCACCACCACCACTAACACCTTACTGGTCAGTACCACCACCACCACATTACTAACACCTTACTGGTCAGTACCACCACTAACACCTTACTGGTCAGTACCACCACCACCACTAACACCTGACTGGTCAGTACCACCACCACCACTAACACCCGACTGGTCAGTACCACCACCACACCACTAACACCCGACTGGGCAGTACCACCACCACCACTAACACCCGACTGGTCAGTACCACCACCACCACTAACACCTGACTGGGCAGTACCACCACCACCACTAACACCTGACTGGGCAGTACCACCACCACCACTAACACCTGACTGGGCAGTACCACCACCACCACTAACACCTGACTGGGCAGTACCACCACCACCACTAACACCTGACTGGGCAGTACCACCACCACCACTAACACCTGACTGGTCAGTACCACCACCACCACCACTAACACCTGACTGGTCAGTACCACCACCACCACCACTAACACCTGACTGGTCAGTACCACCGCCACCACCAACAACTTACTGGTCAGTACCACCGCCACCACCAACAACTTACTGGTCAGTACCACCGCCGCCACCACCAACTTACTGGTCAGTACCACCGCCGCCACCACCAACTTACTGGTCAGTACCACTACCGCCACCAACAACTTACTGGTCAGTACCACTACCGCCACCAACAACTGACTGGTCAGTACCACTACCGCCACCAACAACTGACTGGTCAGTACCACTACCGCCACCAACAACTGACTGGTCAGTACCACTACCGCCACCAACAACTGACTGGTCAGTACCACTACCGCCACCAACAACTGACTGGTCAGTACCACTACCGCCACCAACAACTGACTGGTCAGTACCACTACCGCCACCAACAACTGACTGGTCAGTACCACTACCGCCACCAACAACTGACTGGTCAGTACCACTACCGCCACCAACAACTGACTGGTCAGTACCACTACCGCCACCAACAACTGACTGGTCAGTACCTAACACAACACTAACACCTTACTGGTCAGTACCACCACTAACACCTGTGCACGTCCGTCTGTGTGTACCAGGATGGCCCCGGAAGTGATCCTAGCCATGGATGAGGGTCAGTACGAAGGGAAGATAGACATCTGGTCCCTTGGAATCACCTGCATAGAACTGGGTGAGTTAGCGTACTTTTGTTTTACTGGGAATCACCAGCATAGAACTGGGTGAGTTAGCGTACTTCTGTTTTACTGGGAATCACCAGCATAGAACTGGGTGAGTTAGCGTACTTCTGTTTTACTGGGAATCACCTGCATAGAACTGGGTGAGTTAGCGTACTTCTGTTTTACTGGGACTCACCAGCATAGAACTGGGTGATTTAGCGTACTTCTGTTTTACTGGGAATCACCAGCATAGAACTGGGTGAGTTAGCGTACTTCTGTTTTACTGGGAATCACCAGCATAGAACTGGGTGAGTTAGCGTACTTCTGTTTTACTCGGACTCACCTGCATAAAACTGCGTTACTTTATTAATTACATTTACATTTTAGTCGTTTAGCAGACGCTCTTAGTCAGAGCATTGGTGGGTAGTTACTCCTCTTTGACTCCCTGTAGAGAAGAAAGCCTGCAACTCACCCTCTCAGCTTCTAGTGTAGAAATTATTTTGGACATCTCAGGAGGCATCATTACTTGTTAGGATAACCTACTGTTTTGGCCTGCCTCAGAATGTCAAACAAATAGACATACAGTTGAAGTCGGAAGTTTACATACACCTTAGCCAAATACATTTAAACTCAGTTTCTCACAATTCCTGACATTTAATCCTAGTAAAAATCCCTGTCTTAGGTCAGTTAGGATCACCACTTTATTTTAAGAATGTGAAATGTCAGAATAATAGTAGAGAGAATGATTTATTTCAGCTTTTATTTCTTTCGTCACATTCCTAGTGGGTCAGAAGTTTACATCCACTCAATTAGTATTTGGTAGCATTGCCTTTAAATTGTTTAACTTGGGTCCAACATTTTGGGTAGTCTTCCACAAGCTTCCCACAATAAGCTGGGTGAATTTTGGCCCATTCCTCCTGACAGAGCTGGTGTAACTGAGTCAGGTTTGTAGGCCTCCTTGCTCGCACATGCTTTTTCAGTTCTGCCCACAAATGTTCCATAGGATTGAGTCAGGGCTTTGTGATGGCCACTCCAGTACCTTGACTTTGTTGTCCTTAAGCCATTTTTCCACAACTTTGGAAGTATGCTTGAGGTCATTGTCCATTTGGAAGACCCATTTGCGACCAAGCTTTAACTTCCTGACTGATGTCTTGAGATGTTCAATATATCCGCATAATTTTCCTGCTTCATGATGCCGTCTATTTTGTGAAGTGTACCAGTCCCTCCTGCAGCAAAGCACCCCACACAATATGATGATGCTGCCACCCCTGTGCTTCACGGTTGGGATGGTGTTCTTCGTCTTGCAAGCTTCCCCCTTTTTCCTCCAAACATAATGATGGTCATTATGGCCAAACAGTTCTATTTTTGTTTCATCAGACCAGAGGACATTTCTCCAAAAAGTACGATCTTTGTCCCCATGTGCAGCTGCAAACCGTGGTCTGTTTTTTTTTATTGCGGTTTTGGAGTAGTGGCTTCTTCCTTGTTGATCGGCCTTTCAGCTTATGTCGATATAGGACTAATTTTATTATGGATATAGATACTTTTGTACCTGTTTCCTCCAGTATCTTCACAAGGTCCTTTGCTGTTGTTCTGGGATTGATTTGCACTTTTCGCACCAAGTACGTTCATCTCTAGGAGACAGAACGCATCTCCTTCCTGAGCGGTATGATGGCTGCGTGGTTCCATGGTGTTTATACTTGCGTACTATTGTTTGTACAGATGAACGTGGTACCTTCAAGTGTTTGGAAATTGCTCCCAAGGATGAACCAGACTTGTGGAGGTTTACAATTTATCGTTCTGAGGTCTTGGCTGATTTCTTTTGATTTTCCCATGATGTCAAGCAAAGAGGCACTGAGTTTGTAGGTAGGCCTTGAAATACATCCACAGGTACACCTCCAATTGACTCAAATTATGTCAATTAGCCTATCAGAAGCTTCTAAAGCCATGACATCATTTTCTGGAATTTTCCAAGCTGTTTAAAGGCACAGTCAACTTAGTGTATGTAAACTTCTGACCCACTGGAATTGAGATACAGTGAGTTATAAGTGAAATAATCTGTTTGTAAACAATTGTTGTAAAATGTACGTGTCATGCACAAAGTAGATGTCCTAACCGAAATGCCAAAGCTATAGTTTGTTAACAAGAAACTTGTGGAGTGGTTGAAAAACTAGTTTTAATGACTCCAACATAAGTGTATGTAAACTTCCGACTTCAACTGTAGCTACACCATCTGGCGAGAGGAATGACACTCCTTCACATTGTTGCTCAATCCTGTTTTTCATGTGATTTAGTGTGGACCTTTATCTATTTCAGAGACTGCATGTGAAAATTCACTCACTCACTCACTCACTCACTCACTCACTCACTCACTCACTTATATACAAACAGACAGATTATGGAAATTACTAGGTCAATAGTATCTCTTATCTTTCCTATTGGTCAACCAGATATGAACTCCCTCCTAACTCTCTCTCCCCCTCCATAGCGGAACGGAAACCTCCGCTGTTCAACATGAACGCTATGAGTGCCTTATATCACATTGCCCAGAATGACTCTCCCACGCTGCAGTCCAACGAGTGGTAAGTCATCACCATCCCTCCACTGAGCTGTGTGACCACACACACACACACAAACACACACCCAACCACTCGCAGCCCTGGAATTCCCAGTCAAAGTACACTACATGACCAAAAGTATGTGGACACCTGCTCGTCGAACATCTCATTCCAAAATCATGGGCATTAATATGGAGTTGGTCCACCCTTTGCTGCTATAACAGCCTCCACTCTTTTGGGAAGGCTTTCCACTAGATGTTGGAACGTTGCTGCTGGGACTTGCTTCCATTCAGCCACAAGAGCATTAGTGAGGTCGGGCACTGATGTTGGGTGATTATGCCTGACTCGCAGTCGGCATTCCAATTCATCCCGAAGGTGTTCGATGGGATTGAGGTCAGGGCTCTGTGCGGGCCAGTAAAGTTCTTCCACACCGATCTCAACAAACCTTTTCTGTATGGATCTCGCTTTGTGAACGGGGGCATTGTCATGCTGAAATAGGAAAGGGCCTTCTCCAAACTGTTGCCACAAAGTTGGAAGCATAGAATCGTCTAGAATGTCATTGTATGCTGTAGCATTAAGAAATCCCTTCACTGGAACTAAGGGTCCTAGCCCATACACCATGAAAAACATCCCCAGACCATTATTCCTCCTCCACCAAACTTTACAGTTGGCATTATGCATTCGGGCAGGTAGCATTCTCCTGGCATCCGCCAAACCCAGATTCATCCGTCGGACTGCCAAATGGTGAAGTGTGATTTATAACTCCAGAAAACGCATTTCCACTGCTCCATAATCCAATGGTGGCGAGCTTTACACCACTACAACCAACACTTGGGATTGTGCATGGTGGTCTTAGGCTTGTGTGTGGCTGCTCGGCCATGGAAACCCATTTCATGAAACTCCCAACGAGCAGTTATTGTGCTGACGTTGCTTCCAGAGACAGTTTGGGACTTGGTAGTGAGTGTTGCAAGGACAGACATTTATTTTATGCCCTACGCGCTTCAGCACTATGTGGTCCCGTTCTGTGAGCTTGTGTGGCCTACCACTTCGCATCTGAGTCGTTGTTGCTCCTAGACGTTTCCACTTCACAATTGCGACACTTACAGTTGACCGGGGCAGCTCTAGCAGGGCAGAAATTTGGAAAGGTGGCATCCAATGACGGTGCCACGTTGAAAGTCACTGATCTTCAGTAAGGCCATTCCACTGCCAATGTGTGTCCATGGAGATTGCATGGCTGTGTGATTTATTTTATACAACGGGTGTGGATGAAATAGCCGAATCCACTCATTTGAAGGGGTGTACACATACTTCTGTATATATAGTGTATGTTATGTAATTACCTGAGGGGCCTAGCTGAGGCCTATTTAAAGAATCAGGCTCAAGTACACAGACTTCTTCTGTAATCTACCATTCACCAAACCACACTAGGTAGGACGGAGAGGGGGATGGAGGGAGACAGACAGACAGACAGACAGACAGACAAATGGGTATGGAGGGAGGGAGGGGGGAGAGAGGGATGATGGAGAGAGACAGAGGGAGAGAGGAATGGAGGGAGACAGACAGACAGACAAATGGGTATGGAGGGGGGGAGAGAGGGATGATGGAGAGAGACAGACAGACAAATGGATGGTTATGGAGGAAGTGAGGCAGGGAGAGAGGGATGGAGAGAGACAGACAGATGGGTTTGGAGAGAGTGAGGCAGGGAGAGAGGGATGGAGAGAGACAGACAGATGGTATGGAGGTAGCAAGGCAGGTAGAGAGGGAGAGAGACAGACAGATGGTATGGAGGTAGCAAGGCAGGGAGAGAGACAGACAGATGGGTTTGGAGAGAGCGAGGCAGGGAGAGTGGGATGGAGAGAGACAGACAGATGGGTTTGGAGGTAGCAAGGCAGGGAGAGAGACAGACAGATGGTATGGAGGGAGCAAGGCAGGTAGAGGGAGACAGACCGATGGTATGGAGGTTGCAAGGCAGGTAGAGAGGGAGAGAGACAGACAGATGGTATGGAGGTAGCAAGGCAGGTAGAGAGGGAGAGAGACAGACAGATGGTATGGAGGTAGCAAGGCAGGGAGAGAGACAGACAGATGGGTTTGGAGAGAGCGAGGCAGGGAGAGTGGGATGGAGAGAGACAGACAGACAGTATGGAGGTAGCAAGGCAGGGAGAGAGACAGACAGATGGTATGGAGGGAGCAAGGCAGGTAGAGGGAGACAGACCGATGGTATGGAGGTAGCAAGGCAGGTAGAGAGGGAGAGAGACAGACAGATGGTATGGAGGTAGCAAGGCAGGTAGAGAGGGAGAGAGACAGACAGATGGTATGGAGGTAGCAAGGCAGGTAGAGAGGGAGAGAGACAGACAGATGGTATGGAGGTAGCAAGGCAGGGAGAGAGGGAGAGAGACAGACAGATGGTATGGAGGGAGCGAGGCAAGGAGAGAGACAGAAGGATGGAATGAAAGAAGGAAGAGGGAGGCAGAAAGACAGGCAACAATCACAATCCCCCCCCCTCTGATGGTGTAATGACTGCCAAAGAAGGAAGATCCAGTCCAATATTACTCTACATGTCAACATTTACAATGACATGGCACTACACCCACTATACAGTAGTATCGCACCATAAAGGTGGGAGTTTCTACTTGACCCAAGATAGATATAGGACTTACATGGCTCTAGGAATACATTCCTTTCAACAAATACAGTTCCTTATACTACAGCTGAAACAAGTGGCAGCATACGTCACTCTTTACAAGGGGATTTTCCTGAAGGTGTAAGTGTTTTTTCATCGTCCATGTTCCTTACTGAACAGTGCTACTCATTGTTCTCCAGTGTAGGAGTCAATGTGGCAGTTATGAAACCTAAAGCAAGCAGATTCACAAGTAGCGCTCACTCCAAGAAATGAGTTTGATTTTCTATTCATAATGCAAAGATTATGCACACTTTGACAAATTAGCATTAAAAGAAAGCCCTATCCTTGTACTGAAGAGTGTGTGAAGCAGGGTTATGATCCTACCATAGAGATGCATTATAATAATGTTGCATTTAATTCTGTGGGTGCCCCCTCGTCAGTGTGTTGTTGGATGTGTTTCAAACAGGCCTCTGGCATTAACGTAGTCTCTCAGAGCTGAAACTAGCAGAAAAATCACCATGCAGCGTTACTCTTAAAGAAGACAGGTGTCATGTTGACAAGCAATACAGGTGCTCTCGTAACCCTGACTCTGTGTATACTACTGAATGTATGACACTTTGACAGATGAAGGTTGAAAGTGACAGCTTTATGTCTTTATGCTCGTTTCTCCCAGAGCTAAGACTAGTACAACATTTAGACAACTATGTGGACTGTATGATGTACCCATGTAAAGAATTTGATGATGGACTTTTAATAACACTGACAAACATGGTGAATAACTATAGAAGCACCGCTTGGCCCTGACTCTGGTTTGAAAGGTGGGAAAGTGGATGTTGATTACTATTACCTATAGTGCCTGGCTTAATCATTGTTGCATTCTGCTTTCTTCCGCCCCTCCACTCCACCTCTCCATCCCTCTATCCTTCTACGAGGTCGGACCCCTTCCGGAGCTTCGTTGACTGCTGCCTCCTCAAAATTCCTCAGGACAGACCCTCGTCTGGGGAGCTGCTGAGAGTGAGTGCACTTCCTGTTATTTCTGACACCTCACATCCTGTGTCAGTCTCTCAAAGACCATCTGGATGTTTGAGTCCCAAATTGTATCCTATTCACTATATAGTGCACTACATTTGACCAGAGCCCTATGGGTAGTAGTGCACTAAGAAGGGAATAGGGTGCCATTTTGGACGAATGACTCACGTTGATGACTCACAACTCACGTCGATGACTCACGTCGATTACTCACTGCCTCCCACAGCTCTAGAGAAAATATTAATCAAAGATTCCACAGCCGTTATTCCACACACATACACTGGTTCCACAGGGGTTAGGGTTTTGTTGTTTAGAGTTTTTGAACTTTATTTAACATTTTTTGCTGTGCTACATCTCGTGTTAGAGGTTGATAAAGCTTCAAGTGTAAGCTTGCCTGTCTGTGGACACACTAAATATTCTGACCAAGCCCCCTTGACGCACAATGAAAGCTGAAGTCAGCCCCCATAGACCCCCATGAGTTAGAGCACAAAAGCACAGTCACACAGTCTTTGTCATTTGTACGTCCTGATCTGCCAATACACTGTGCTCACCTGTGTTCATTGTGTGCATGTGCGTGTGTGTAAGACAAAGATGGCTCCGACAGACATGGCAGCTCTGCTTCTAGCTCCTGAGCAACTTTGCAGTATTTGTTTTGTTGCGTGTTATTTCTTACATTATTAGTCCGGAATGTTTTTTGTGTTATTTCATACAGCCAGAAATAACTTTTGGATATCAGAGCGGCGGTAACTCACCAGCATTACGACCAGGAATACGACTTTCCCAAATTGGATCCTTTGTTCTTACCTCCCAGGGCAATTTAACTTATCCCAGAGGCTGCTCCAAGACGCCGCCGGCTGAGAAGAGGTATTCAGAGTGGACTTCTAGTCCCACTCAGGAGGCGTGCACATCCACCGCTTCCGAGTCTATTACTTGCTAATGTTCAGTCTCTGGATAATAAAGTAGACGAGCTCAGGGCAAGGATCTCCTTCAAGAGAGACATCAGGGACTGTAACATACAACATACTCTATTTCACGCAAACATGGCTCTCTCGGGATATACTGTCCCCATCCATACAGCCAGCTGGGTTCTCAGTACATCGCCTAGACAGGAATAAAGAACTCTCCGGGAAGAAGAAAGATGGGGGTGTATGTTTCAGGATTAACAACTCATGGTGTGATTGTGATAACATACAGAAACTCAAGTCCTTTTGTTCACCCGACCTAGAATACCTCACAATCAAATGCTGTGACCCTATTACCTCCCAAGAGAATTCTCTTTGGTTAAAGTAACAGCGGTGTATATTCCCCCTCAAGTCGATACCACGACGGCCCGCAAGGAACTACACTGGACTTTGTGCAAACAGGAAACCACATATCCTGAGGCTGCATTAATTGTAGCTGGGGATTTTAACAAAGCAAATTTGAGGAAAACGCTACCAAAGTTCTATCAACACATTGACTGTAGTACTCGCGCTGCTAAAACACTCGACCACTGCTACTCCAACTTCCGGGATCCCTACAAGGCCCTCCCCGCCCTCCATTCGGCAAATCAGATCATAACTCCATTTTGCGCATCCCTTCCTATAGGCAGAAACTCAAGCAGGAAGTACCCGTGCTAAGGTCTATTCAATGCTGGTCTGACCAATCGAAATCTATGATTCAAGATTATTTTGATCATGCAGACTGGGATATGTTCCAGGTAGCCTCTGAGAATAACATTGATGTATACACTGACATGGTGACTGAGGTCATCAGGAAGTGTATAGCTGATCTTGTTCCCACTGTGAATATTAAAATCTACTCAAATCAAAAGCCGTGGCTAGATGGGAGCATTCACGCAAAACTGAAAGAGCAAACCACCGCATTTAACCATGGGAAGGTGACTGGGAATATGGTTGAATACAAACAGTGTAGTTATGCCTTCCATAATGAAATCAAACAGGCAAAATGTCAGTACAAAGTGGAATCGCAATTCCATGGCTCAGACATGAGACGTATGTGGAAGGGTCTGCAGACAATCATGGACTACAAAGGGAAAACCAGCCACGTCGAGGACACTGACGTCTTGCTCCCAGACAAGCTAAACACCTTCGCCCTCTTTGAGGATAACACCAGTGCCACCAACGCGGCCCGCTCCCAAGGACTGTGGCTTCTCGTTCTCCGTGGCCGACGTGAAAAATACATTTAAACGTGTTAACCCTCGCAAGTCTGCCGGCCCAGACGGCATCCCTAGCTGCGTCCTCAGAGCATGCACAGATCAGCTGGCTGGAATGTTTACGAACATATTCAATCTCTCCCTATCCCAGACTACTGTCCCCACTTGTTTCAAGATGTCCACCATTGTTCCTGTACCCAAGAAAGCAAAGGTAACTGAACTAAATGACTATCGTCTCGTAGCACTCACTTCTGTCATCATGAAGTGCTTGGAGAGGCTAGTTAAGGATCACATCACCTTTACCTTACACCCTAGACCCACTTCAATTTGCATACCTCCAAATAGATCCACCGACGATGCAATCGCCATCGCCATCGCACTGCACACTGCACACTGCACACTGCCCTATCCCATCTGGACAAGAGGAATACTTATGTAAGAATGCTGTTCATTGACTATAGCTCAGCCTTCAACACATTTTACATTTACATTTTAGTCATTTAGCAGACACTCTTATCCAGAGCGACTTACGGTAGTGAATGCATACATTTCATACATTTAATTTCATGCATTTTTTTATTTTATTTTTTATTTATTTTTTTTGTACTGGCCCCCGTGGGAATCAAACCCACAACCCTGGCGTTGCAAACACCATGCTCTACCAACTGAGCCACAGGGAACCATAGTACCTCCAAGCTCATCATTAAGCTTGGGGCCCTGGTTCTGAACCCCGCCCTGTGCAACTGGGTCCTGGACTTCCTGACGGGCCGCCCCCAGATGGTGAAGGTATGAAACAACACCTCCATTTCGCTGATCCTCAACACTGGGGCCCCACAAGGGTGCGTGCTCAGCCCCCTCCTGTACTTCCTGTTCACCCATGACTGCGTGGCCACGCATGCCTCCAACTCAATTATCAAGTTTGTAGACAACACAACAGTTGTAGGGCTAATTACAAAACAATGACGGGGCAGCCTACAGGGCGGAGGTGAGGGCCCTGGCGGAGTGGTGCCAGGAAAATAACCTCAACGTCAACAAAATGAAGAAGCTGATCGTGGACTTCAGGAAACAGCAGAGAAAGCATGTCCTATCCACATCGATGGGACTGCAGTGGAGAAGGTACACATCACCAACGATCTGAAAGGATCCACCCACACAGACAGTGTGGTGAAGAAGGCGTAACAGCGTCTCTTCAACCTCAGGCGGCTGAAGAAATTTGGCTTGGCCCCTTAGACCCTCACCAACTTTTAGAGATGCATAATTGAGAGCATCCTGTTGGGATGTATCACCACCTGGTACGGCAACTACACCGCCCGCAACCGCAGGGCTCTCTAGAGGGTGGTGCGGTGTGCCCAACACATCACCGGGGGCAAACTACCTGCCCTCCAGAACACCTACAGCACCTGATGTCACAGGAAGGCCAAAACGATCATCAAGGACATCAACCAGCCGAACCACTGCCTGTTCACCCCGCTATCATCCAGAAGGTGAGGTCAGTACAGGTGCATCAAAGCTGGGACCGAGAGACTGAAGAACAGCTTCTTTCTGAAGGCCATCAGACTGTTAAATAGCCATCACTAGCCGGCTACCACCCGGTTACTCAACTCTGCTCCTTACAGGCTGCTGCCCTACATACATAGACATGGAATCACTGGCCACTTTAATAATGGAACACTAGTCACTTTAATAATGTTTACATTCTGCTTTACTCATTTCATATGTATGCTGTATTCTGTTCTACTGTATTTTAGTCAATGCCACTGACATTGCTCGTCCTAATATTTATATATTTCTTAACTCCATTCTTTTACTTTACATTAGAGTGCATTGTTGTGAATTGTTAGATAATACTGCACTGTTGGCGCTAGGAACACAAGCATTTCTCTACACCCGCAATAACATCTGCTAAATATGTGTATGTGACCAATAATTTGATTTGATTTTGTGTGTTAATTTGTGCATGTTGTGTTCATTGTGTGCCTGGCTGTGTAATGGAGAGTTGATATTTTAGTTTGATTGGCCGACAGGTAATCCGAACTGCCTGCTAAGGGTTTTACGTTCTTGGTTGGTTGTCACTCTCACTCTCCAGGGTTCCAGCCAGGGGGCTTGTCATTTTTTATCTGGCTGCCCAGGGACTGTAGGGGTTAGTGGGCTGGAGGTGATGAGACGGTGGGGGGCTAGTCTGGAGCTCTGGGTAGATGTGTACCTTAACTATTAGTGAGGCTGACCTTGGGCCAGTGTCTAGTAGGCAACTTCCTCCTAATCTGATTCGGGCAGGGGGCATCCACATCACTGCCCCTCGAGCCCCTAATTAAAACACACACATGCTCATTGCCCGCCGCCCCTCTTTGAGCTCTTTAGGAGTCAGGTCACTAATCTGTGCCCCTGTGTTGTCAACAGATGCTTTCCCTTCAGGTTCCACTTCCACTGAGGGAGACAATTACAGATGCCCTGTTATTGTAACAGTGAGAGGTTATGAAATGTGTGTGTCTAACTTTCTCACTCATCGTTATTCACGATTCATTCCGGATTATCCGTAATCATGGTAGCATCCACATTACAGTAGTTGTGTTTAGAAACGTATTATATTCTTATTTACTATAAAAAAGTGACACAATACATTATTTACGATTCATTTCTATTGGGCACAAAATGTGAAACACAACCAAAAAAAAAAGAGCAAATGCATCTCATTCTCTCCTTTTCCCCTTCTCTCTCCCAGCCCCCTGGTCCATGGGAGCTCTCATTCTCTCACTCACTTGTTCAGTCCCTCTCTCCATCTCTCTCTCTTTCTCTCTCTCTGTCCGTTTGTTTGAAAACGGGAAAATGTGTCATCTCTATTTCCAGATGATGATGTCATCAGTGTGCTGCTGAATGAGAGTACATTACATTACATTACCTAGCCAGTCAGATAGGTGTGCAGGGAGACACACAGGCATTCCATACATTACATTTCATTTAGCAAATATTTTTTTATGTGTGTGGGTGGGTGGCGGCTTGAGCCTTTTGGGGGTCCAAAGCAAGAATTGGTTGGTGGGCCCCCTACCTCACGGCAAAACATTTTAGTTGCCCGCCTCTTGACGGGGGATAATTTTCCCATGGGACATAGAGAAAATGTGCAGTTTTAAAATAAGTTTTCTGCAATTTTATAACACATTTCATGCAATTCTACCCATTATGCCATGGGGTGGAGAGACATTTTTGCAATTACTAAGCTAATTTCCTGCAATTGTCCACATTTTGTATAGACTTATGCCATGTCAGTATGATATCTGAGTGAGAATTACTAACAAAATCAATGGGGGTCCCCTGGCAGGCATGGGGGCGGGCTACCGCTCTGTCCCTTATGTCCTTTAGTCTATATAGGCTGTATTCCTGCTAAACCTAGATAGGGACTCGATATAGGTTGAATAACCCACAGGCGCCCTCTAGTGACCAATGGACAATAGAGATCTTTCAGAGATTTTCTTTCAGATAGAAATCACATGTATTGATATATACAGCACCAGTCAAAAGTTTGGACACACCTACTCATTCCAGGGTTTTTCTTTATTTGTACTATTTTCTACATTGTAGAATAATAGTGAAGGCATCAAAACTATGAAATAACACATGGAATCATAACCAAAAATGTGTTAAACAAATCAAAATATATTTTATATATGAGATTCTTAGAGTAGCCACCCTTTGCCTTGATGACAGCTTTGCACACTCTTGGCATTCTCTCAACCAGCTTCATGAGGTAGTCACCTGGAATGCATTTTAATTAACATGCGTGCCTTCTTAAAAGTACATTTGTTGGAATTTCTTTCCTTCTTAAAGCATTTGAGCCAATCAGTTGTGTTGTGACAAGGTAGAGGTGGTATACAAAAGAGAGCCCTTTTTGGTAAAATACCAAGTCCATATTATGGCAAGAACAGCTCAAATAAGCGACAATCCATCATTACTTTAAGACATGAAGGTCAGTCAATCTGGAAGTTCTCCAAGTGCAGTCGCAAAAACCATCAAGCGCTATGATGAAGCTGCCTCTCATGAGGACCGCCACAGGAAAGGAAGACCCAGAGTTACCTATGCTTCAGAGGATAAGTTCATTAGAGTTACCAGCCTCAGATTGCAGCCCAAATAAATGCTTCACAGAGTTCAAGTAACAGACACATCTCAACATCAACTGTTCAGAGGAGACTGCGTGAATCAGGCCTTCATGGTCGAATTGCTTTCAAGAAACCAGTACTAAAGGTCACCAATAAGAATAAGATACTTGCTTGGGCCAAGAAACATGAGCAATGGACATTAGACTGATGGAAATCTGTCCTTTTGGTCTGATGAGTCCAAATTTGAGATTTTTGGAGTAGGTTAATGGATGATCTCCGCATGTGTGGTTCCCACTATGAAGCATGGAGGAGGTGGTGTGATGGTGTGGGGTTGCTTTGCTGGTGACACTGTCAGTGATTTAAAAAATATATATATTCAAGGCACACTTAACCGATCATCACCGATCCTCCACCAAATTTCACAGTGGGTGTGAGACACTGGCTTGTAGGCCTCCAGGTCTCGCACCCGCTGTGAGGAGGATCGGTGATGATCTGGGGGAGCTTCAGCAAGGCTGGAATTGGGCAGATTTGTCTTTGTGAAGGACGCATGAATCAAGCCACTTACAAGGTTGTCCTGTAAGAAAACGTGCTTCCTTCTGCTCTGATAATGTTCCCCAACTCTGAGAATTGGTTTCTCCAGCAGGACAATTCTCCATGCCACACAGCCAGGTCAATCAAGGTTTGGATGGCGGACCACCAGATCAAGACCCTGTCATGGCCAGCCCAATCTCCAGACCTGAACCCCATTGAAAACCTCTGGAATGTGATCAAGAGGAAGATGGATGGTCACAAGCCATCAAACAAAGCTGAGCTGCTTGAATTTTTTGCGCCAGGAGTGGCATAAAGTCACCCAACATCAATGTGAAAGACTGGTGGAGAGCATGCCAAGACACATGAAAGCTGTGATTGAAAATCAGGGTTATTCCACCAAATATTAATTTCTGAACTCTTCCTAAGTTAAAACATTAGTATTGTGTTGTTTAAAAATTAATATTAACTTATTTTCTTTGCGTTATTCGAGGTCTGACATCACTGCATATTTTTTGTTATTTTGACCAGTTGTCATTTTCTGCAAATATATGCTCTTAATGACAATATTTGTTATTTGGAATTTGGGAAAAATGTCAGTAGTTTATAGAATAAAACAATGTTCATTTTACCCAAACACATACCTATAAATAGTAAAACCAGAGAAACTGATCATTTTGCAGTTGTCTCTTAATTTTTTCACTACCTTTTCAAAAGTTTGGGGTCACTTAGAAATTCCTTGTTTTTGAAAGAAAAGACAATTTTTTTGTCCATTTAGAATAACATAAAATGTATCAGAAATACAGTGTAGATATTGTTAATGTTGTAAACGACTATTGTAGCTGGAAACGGCTGATTTTTAATGGAATATCTACGTAGGTGTACAGAGGCCCATTATCAGCAACCATCATTCCTGTGTTCCAATAGCACGTTGTGTTAGCTAATCCAAGTTTATAATTTTAAAAGGCTAATTTATCATTAGAAAAACCTTTTGTAATTAGGTTAGCACAGCTGAAAACTGTTGTTTTGATTTAAAGAAGCAATAAAACTGGCCTTCTTTAGACTAGTTGAGTATCTGGAACATCAGCAATTGTGGGTTCGATTACAGGCTCAAAATGGCCAGAAACAAAGAACTTTCTTCTGAAACTCGTTAGTCTATTCTTGTTGTGAGAAATGAAGGCTATTCCATGCGAAAAATTGCCAAGAAACTGAAGATCTCGTACTACGCTGTGTTCTACTCCCTTCACAAAACAGCGCAAACTGGCTCTAACCAGACTAGAAAGAGGAGTGGGTGGCCCTGGTGCACAACTGAGCAAGAGGACAAGTACATTAGAATGTCTAGTTTGAGAAACAGACGCCTCACAAGTCCTCAAATGGCAGCTTCATTAAATGGTACCCCCAAAACACCAATCTCAACGGTCCTCATGGACCCTGACCTCTAACTCAGGGGTCCCAAACTTTTTTGGAACACGACTCCATTTAGATATCTGAACATTATTGCGACCCCAACCATGTGAAAAACATTATGGAATTAACAGCCAATGTTATCTTTTTCATTTGGGGCTATGGAAGTCAATTGAAAAACATTCTAACAGTATTTGTGATTGTCTTTTCAACTCACCATCACATACGTTTAATGTGGGGCTATGACAGTCACTATCTCACTACCAGAAATGAGATTGGTGTACTTGATGCAAGTCGCGTCAGAGCTTCTCAAAGTCTGGGCAGTTGACAGTGAGCACCTCAACTCTGCGGTCACATCCAACCTGGATGGATATTTAGTTCTAATGCAGACAAGATTACTGAATCCAGCTTCACATAGATATAAGCTAGTGAAGTTTACCATGACTTTTATGGTGCTTTCAAGACAACTGGGAACTCTGAAAAATACAAGGTGGAAGCATGATGTTAGTTATCTTAAGGTCGGAAAGTCAGAGCTCTAGAAAGAGGCCCAAGATTCAGAGTTCCCAGTTGTTTTGAACACAGCAGGGTATTCCCGACAGGGTATTCCCGACAGGGTACTTACTCCCTTTGAGTCATGAACCAAAACCCTTCCGTAGTGACCCGTGAATGTATTGTCACATAACGGCTCGATCAGCTGTTCAATTTCACTTACCGGCATGTCAACTGAGCCAGTGTCACAGTCAAACGGATTGGGAAGTAGGTCCCAAAGTGCCCTTCCAGGCGTTGGAGGTGAGCAGTCATCACTCATGTGGGACATTTACTGATGCTGTTTTCTGTTAGAAACATGCACAGCCGAAGGTAGGGGGCATGGCTCGCTTTTGAAAGACTCTCCAATAAGAATGATATCCTCTGAATCCACTGATTTGGTCACTCATCTGTGGAATGTTTTTCTTTTTCCCCTGCATTCTTGCGTTCAGTTCGTTCAGTTTGCCAAATATGTCTGTTACATAGGCAAGGAGACACATTTTATTTTCACTACAAAGAAAGTCAGCCAAGTCTGTTTTTATACATCCATTGTGAATGACAACAGTTATTCTCTCAATGCGAAAAATCTTTCCAACACTCCCCCTCGATAACTACCAAGCCTCGGCATGAAATAGAGCATTGTCCTTCTCTGATCCCGTATCTAAACGCAACATGCAACAGTTCGTATAAGGAAATCGGTCAATTAAAATAAATTAATTTGGCCCTAATCTATTGATTTCACGACTGGGAATACAGATATGCATTGGTTCGTCACAGATACCTTGTGACCACCATTGGCCTCATGCAGCGCGACACATCTCCTTCACATAGAGTTGATCAGGCTGTTGATTGTGACCTGTGGAATGTTGACCCACTCCTCTTCAATAGCTGTGCAAAGTTGTTGGATATTGGCGGGAACTGGAACACGCTGTCGTACACGTTGATCCAGACCATCGCAAACATGCTCAATGGGTGATATGTCTGCTGAGTATGCAGGCTATTGGACCATTTTCAGCTTCCAGGAATTGTGTACAAATCCTTGCGACATGGGGCCTTGCATTTGTTGTCCGTAGCTTATACCTGCCCATACCATAACCCCACCGCAACCGTAGGACACTATTTACATTAGCAAACCACTCGCCGGCAAAACGCCATACACTGCCATTTGCCCGGTACAGTTGAAACCGGGATGCATCCATGAAGAGCTCACCTTTCCAACATGCCAGTGGCCATTAAAGGAGAATTTGCCCCCCGAAGTCTGTTACGACGCTGAACTGTGGTCAAGCCAAGACCCTGGTGAGGGCGACGAGCATGCAGATGAGCTTCCCTGAGATAGTTTCTGACAGTTTATGCAGAAATTCTTTGCTTGTGCAAACCCACTGTTTCATCAGCTGTCTTGAGTGGCTGGTGTCCGACGATCCCGCAGGTGAACAAGCCCGGATGTAGAGGTCCTGGGCTGGCGTGGTTACACGTGGTATGCTGTTGTGTAGCCGGTTGGACGCACTGCCAAATTCCCTAAAATGATTGGAGGCGGCTTATCGTAGAGAAATGAGCATTACATTTTCTGGCAACAGCTCTGGTGGACATTCCTACAGTCAGCATGCCAATTGCACGCTCCCGCAACATTTTGAGACGTCTGTGGCATTGTGTTGTGTTACAAAACTGCCCAGTGTGCACCTGTGTAATGATCATGCTTTTGCAACAGCTAATGGGGATCCTAATAAAATACCAAATGCCGTTTTGATCAGTTTCTTGATATGCCACACCTGTCAGGTGGATGGATTATCTTGACAAATGAGAAATGCTCACTAACAGGGATGTTAGAAAATTTGTATACAGAATTTGAGAGAGATTAGCTTTTTTTGTGTGTGGAACATTTCGGGGCTCTTATTTCAACTCATGATATAGAAATGAGTGTATGTGCCTTTGACTCCCCACATTGTTTTCACCATACCAAATACAGCTGCTAGTATCAAAGTCTCTGCAATAGTGTGTGGTGTCATAGCGTAGTGGGCCTAGCCATTCACCGTGGGGTGATTCAAGTGCAACGGTTAAGTGCCACCTTTTCCTATGATCTAAGGGCGCTTTCTGGTTGAATTTCACCTTTTAGATTTGAATCATTTTCATTTACATTTTTAAGGTTAACCACATTAAAATGATTGACATACAAAGACGATATTATAATATATTCTGTATATATTTTGATATTATTATTTTTATCAGGATTTTGGAAATTCTTCCGTGACTCCATTTTCATATCAGGCGACCCCCTAGTTTGCTCTAACCCGTAACCTCTCTTTTCTCCCCAGCATGACTTTGTACGTCTGGAGCGCCCCCCGCGGGTCCTCATGGATCTGATCCAGAGGACCAAGGACGCAGTGAGGGAGCTGGACAACCTGCAGTACCGTAAAATGAAGAAGATCCTTTATCAGGAAAAACACATGGGGGAGAGCCAGGAGGAGGAGGAGGTGAGGATGGAAAGGGGAGAGCTGGGAAGGGGAGAGGAGAGGATGGGAGGAGGAGGAAGGGAGAGCCAGGAGGGGGAGAGGAAGGGGAGAGCTGGGAAGGGGAGAGGATAAGAGGATGAGGAGAGGATGAGGAGGAAGGACAGTTGAAGTCGGAAGTTTACATACACCTTAGCCAAATACATTTAAACTCAGTTTTTCACAATTCCTGACATTTAATCCTAGTAAAAATTCTGTCTTAGGTCAGTTAGGATCACCACTTCATTTTAAGAATATGAAATGTCAGAATAATAGTAGAGAGAATGATTTATTTCAGCTTTTATTTCTTTCATCACATTCCCAGTGTGTCAGAAGTTTACATACACTCAATTAGTATTTGGTAGCATTGCCTTTACATTGTTTAACTTGGGTCAAACGTTTTGGGTAGCCTTCCACAAGCTTCCCACAATAAGTTGGGTGAATTTTGGCCCATTCCTCCTGACAGAGCTGGTGTAACTGAGTCAGGTTTGTAGGCCTCCTTGCTCGCACACACTTTTTCAGTTCTGCCCACAAATGTTCTATGGGATTGAGGTCAGGGCTTTGTGATGGCCACTCCAATACCTTGACTTTGTTGTCCTTAAGCCATTTTGCCACAACTTTGGAAGTATGCTTGAGGTCATTGTTCATTTGGAAGACCCATTTGCGACCAAGCTTTAACTTCCTGACTGATGTCTTGAGATGTTGCTTCAATATATCCACATAATTTTCCTCTTCGTGATGCCATCTATTTTGTGAAGTGCACCAGTCCCTCCTGCAGCAAAGCACCCCCACAACATGATGCTGCCACCCCCGTGCTTCAAGGTTGGGATGGTGTTCTTCGGCTTGCAAGCCTCCCCCTTTTTCCTCCAAACATAACAATGGTCATTATGGCCAAACAGTTCTATTTTTGTTTCATCAGACCAGAGGACATTTCTCCAAAAAGTATGATATTTGTCCCCATGTGCAGTTGCAAACAGTAGTCTGGCTTTTTTATGGTGGTTTTGGAGCAGTGGCTTCTTCCTTGCTGAGCAGCCTTTCAGGTTATGTCGGTATAGGACTCGTTTTACTGTGGATATAGATACTTTTGTACCTGTTTCCTCCAGCATCTTCACAAGGTCCTTTGCTGTTGTTCTGGGATTGATTTGCACTTTTCGCACCAAAGTACGTTCATCTCTAGGAGACAGAACGTGTCTCCTTCCTGAGCGGTATGACGGCTGCGTGGTTCCATGGTGTTTATACTTGCGTACTATTGTTTGTACAGATGAACGTGGTACCTTCAGGCATTTGGATATTGCTCCCAAGGATGAACCAGACTTGTGGAGGTCTACGATTTTTCTTTCTGAGGTCTTGGCTGATTTTTGATTTTCCCATGATGTCAAGCAAAGAGGCACTGAGTTTGTAGGTAGGCCTTGAAATACATCCACAGGTACACCTCCAATAGGCTAATTGACATAATTTGAGTCAATCAGAAGCTTCTAAAGCCATTATATCATTTTCTGGAATTTTCCAAGCTGTTTAAATGCACAGACAACTTAGTGTATGTAAACTTCTGACCCACTGGAATTGTGATACAGTGAGTTATAAGTGAAATAATCTGTTTGTAAACAATTGTTGGAAAAATTACTTGTCATGCACAAAGTAGATGTCCTAACCGACTAGCCAAAACTATAGTTTGTTAACAAGACATTTGTGGAGTGGTTAAAAAACTAGTTTTAATGACTCCAACCTAAGTGTATGTAAACTTCCGACTTCAACTGTACATTGACTATAACCACTAATATTCTTACTTTACTATAAAACATATCAGTAAGATGTCTACCCAGAAACATTTGATTACATGAATATAATATTAAAACAATGCCATTGTGTGTCAGGGTGGATAAGCCTCTGGAGTCAACTGAACTCCTGTTATGGTCTGGCACAAATGGAATACTGTAGTTGTCCCAGAGGTCAACAAAGATTGACATGAAGAAAACCGCTGTCCTCCTGTTCACCTGTCTTGAACTAGGGCGAAGGAACAATGATACAGAGTCATGTGTACCCTGTTATATAGCCCAGCGTCTCAGTTCTCCAACCATTTTTTTGCCCTTACTTATTAAGCTCTTCATAATTGTATAGATATTAACACATTTCTAGACATTCTGGTTTTGATTTCCCTGTGCTGGGGTCTCCCCTTACTGCCACACAGACGTGTGGTTTTGATTTCCCTGCGCTGGGGTCTCTCCTCACTGCCACACAGACGTGTGGTTTTGATTTCCCTGTGCTGGGGTCTCCCCTCACTGCCACACAGACGTGTGGTTTTGATTTCCCTGTGCTGGGGTCTCCCCTCACTGCCACACAGACGTGTGGTTTTGATTTCCCTGTGCTGGGGTCTCTCCTCACTGCCACACAGACGTGTGGTTTTGATTTCCCTATGCTGGGGTCTCCCCTCACTGCCACACGCTCTGTTTTGTATGACACACTCAAGCATGCTGATCCTGTCAGGATGGACGGACACGGACAGGACTGACATCGATACTGTCTGTCCAGGTGAAACGTCCCCCATTTAAACAAATGGGGGTTAATGGGCTATTTAGCATTACTTTGACTCTGTTGCCCTCTGGATGGCAGGACATTATGTCTGCTGTATTAAGGTCACTCCAAGCTTAATGAGGCTATTTGTAAACCCATATTTACAGTTGAGGGGTGGGAAGGGGCAAGGGGTGTGTGTATATTTCCCACAGTGTGTGTATACTGATTACCATCTCTCTCTCCTCCAGGACTGTGAGCAGGCCAGCTGTAAGATGAACAGCCTGGGCAGTAACCACTCCCTCCCCAGCACCTCAGTCAGTACAGGAAGCCAGAGCAGCAGCGTCAACAGCATGCAGGAGGTCCTAGACGAGAGCTGCTCCGACATGACCATGATGCACCACGACTACGACAGCAGCTTAGAGTCCTCCGCACAGTCCAAGAAGGTATTATTGACAGAGAGAGAGAAACATACACACATACACTGACAGAGTGAGAGAGAGCGACATACGCTAGCATACACGCACACACACACCAAGAAGGTAAAACTGACAGCAGGAGAGAGACGGCCGGACAGCAGGAGAGACACACACTATAAAAGTAGCACTATCAGTGTCCCTCCAGCTAGTCACTCACTCCAACACTACCCACGTCCTCAAGAATGACGCAAACAAACATGAACATACACATCAAGAAGGTACTACTCATCTAGCCCCTTAATCTCTCTAGCCAGCCAGCCAGCCAGCCAGCCAACAACCACCTACACCAAACTTAAACCCAAGTCCTGAAGAATGACAGCTCTCAGGGATGTACAAACGCTCATACACACAGGAGGGATAGCGATACCCTCCAACCCTCACTCAAATAATGACACACAGGAGGGATAGCGATACCCTCCAACCCTCACCCAAATAATGACACACAGGAGGGATAGCGATACACTCCAACCCTCACCCAAATAATGACACACAGGAGGGATAGCGATACCCTCCAACCCTCACCCAAATAATGACACACAGGAGGGATAGCGATACACTCCAACCCTCACTCAAATAATGACACACAGGAGGGATAGCGATACCCTCCAACCCTCACCCAAATAATGACACACAGGAGGGATAGCGATACACTCCAACCCTCACCCAAATAATGACACACAGGAGGGATAGCGATACACTCCAACCCTCACCCAAATAATGACACACAGGAGGGATAGCGATACCCTCCAACCCTCACCCAAATAATGACACACAGGAGGGATAGCGATACACTCCAACCCTCACCCAAATAATGACACACAGGAGGGATAGCGATACACTCCAACCCTCACCCAAATAAAGACACACACAAACAGAACCAACCGTGCCGCGGTATTCATATAATCATACTATATAAACCTAACCAAACCCAACACCCTTCAATTAAAAACACTGATGCCATGGAAACCAAAGATATATTCTTCCACTTTTAAAATGCTGCTCAGCTTGATTCCTGTAAAGATGATATACACACACACACACACACACACACACACAGCACACAGACAGAGTTCATCACTCCTGTGAATCACACTTTGAGAACAAAGATGCCCTGACCTCTCCTCTTCTCTTCTCTCGCCTGGCGTTGCCACACAGGCTGAGGGTTGAGCTGGACACACTGCTGAATGCTTGACATTCATTCTGAATGCCCTGCATGTCTCAGGCATCGCAGCACAGAATACACAGGCACACTCACACTTCAAACTTGCAGATTATGAGATGTTTATTTCCTCCTCTTCAACCACACATCTTTCCTGGTCTTTATCGTTTAGTTAACTGTTATTAACGATGGGTGTATGGGTTGCTGATATTCCACAAGGCCAGCATGGGTGTATAGGAACAAGAGAAGGTGGCATGTTGTCTGTCTATAGATTCACACTGATAAAGAGTTCCTTTTCATACATGTACAGTGCCTTCAGAAAGTATTCACACCCCTTTACTCTTTCCACGTTTTGTTGTTTTACAAAGTGGGAGTAAAATTGATTTAGTTGTCATTTTTTGTCAATGATCTACACAAAATACTCATGTGAAAGAAAAAATTTACATTTGTAAAATAAAACACTAATATACAGTATCTTGATTAGATAAGTATCATCTTTCCAAGCGCTCCATCTGAATTCACTCGCCGACGTTCCTCTGCACTGCCACGCACAACTTTTTCTCAGCTGACACAATTTGCTTGGCTGCTGTCCGATTCAAACTGTAATCCGTTAAATGAAGAGTTGATGCGCTGCACACTTTTTAATAGCATCATTTTTATATTTGGGCTTGGGGAGGGTATCAAGTCAGTTCAAGTCAAAGGGCTCATGTCCAAGTCAAGTCACTAGTCATTGGTGTCAAAGTTGAGTTGCAAGTCATCATATTTGTGACTCGAGTCTGACTCGAGTCCAAGTCATGTGACTCGAGTCCACACCTCTGCTATCTACCAAGAGAGTTTTCATCTATATTTTTTGTAGCCGTCTATTTACCACCACAAACCGATGCTGGCACTAAGACCGCATTCAACAAGCTGTATAAGGCCATAAGCAAACAAGAACATTTTCAGGTAGCCTAGTGGTTAGAGCGTTGGTCCTGTAACCGAAAGGTTGCTGAATTGAATCCTTGAGCTGACAAGGTAATAATCTGTCGTTCTGCCCCTGAGCAAGACAGTTGACCCACTGTTCCCTGGGCGCCGTTGACATGGATGTCGATTATGGCAGCCCTCCGCACCTCTCTGATTCAGAGGGGTTGGGTTAAATGTGGAAGACACATTTCAGTTGAATGCATTCAGTAGTACAACTGACTAGGTATCCCCCTTTCCTTTCCTTCATCCAGAAGCGGCGCTCCTAGTGGCCGGGGAATTTAATGCAGGCAATCCATTTTACCTTATTTCTACCAGCATGTCACGTGCAACCGGAGAAGAAAAAAAAAAACTCTAGTCCTCCTTTATTCCACACACAGAGATGCATACAAAGCTCACCCTCCATTTGGCAAATATGACCGTAATTCTATCCTCCTGATTCCTGCTTTCAATTAAAAACTAAAGCAGGAAGTACCAGTGACTCCCTCAATACGGAAGTGGTCAGATGATGCGGATGCTACTCTACAGGACTGTTTTGCTAGCACAGACTGGAATATGTTCCGGGATTCATCCAATGGCATTGAGGAGTATACCACCTCAGTCACCGGCTTCATCAATAAGTGCATCGACGACGTCGTGCCTACATTGACAATATGTACATATCCCAACCAGAAGCCATGGATTACAGGCAGCATCCGCACCGAGCTAAGAGAGGGACACTAATCCGGACGCTTATAAGAAATCGCGCTATGCCCTCAGACGAACCATCAAACAGGCAAAGCATCAATACAGGACTAAGATTGAATCCTACTACACCGGCTGAGACGCTCACCGGATGTGGCAGGGCTTGCAAACTTTTACCGACTACAAAAGGAAACCAAGCCGCGATCTGCCCAGTGATGTGAGCCTACCAGACGAGCTAAATGCCTTTTATGCTTGCTTCGAGGCAAGCAACACTGAAGCATGCATGAGAGCACCAGCTGTTCCGGATGACTGTGTAATCCCGCTCTCCATAGCCGTAGACCTTTTAAACAGGTCAACATTCACAAGGCCCGCAAAGCCCATCACTAAGCTGAGGACCCTGGGACTAAACACTTCCCTCTGCAACTGGATCCTGGACTTCCTGATGGGCCGCCCCCAGGTGGTAAGTGTAGGCAACAACACATCTGCCACGCTGATCCTCAATACGGGGACCCCTCAGTGGTGCTTGCTTAGTCCCCTCCTGTACTCCCTGTTTACCCACGACTGCGTGGCCAAGCATGACTCCAACACCATCATTAAGTTTGCTGACGACACAACAGTGGCAACGATAAGACAGCCTATAGGGAGGTGGTCAGAGACCTGGCGGTGTGGTGCCAGGACAACAACCTCTCCCTCAACGTGAGCAAGACAAAGGAGATGATCGTGGATTACAGGAAAAGGATGGCTAAACACACCCCATTCACATTGAAGGGAGTGTAGTGGAGCGGGTCGAGAGTTTCAAGTTCCTTGGTGTCCACATCACCAACAAACTATCATGGTCCAAACACACCAAGACAGTCGTGAAGAGGGCACGACAGCACTTTTTCCCCCTCAGGAGACTGACAAGATTTGGCATGGGTCCCCAGACCCTCAAAAGTTATACAGCTGCACCATTGAGAGTATCCTGACCGGTTGCATCACTGCCTGGTATGGCAACTGCTCGACATCCGACCGTAAGGCGCTACAGAGGGTAGTGCGAACGGCCCAGTACATCACTGGGGCCAAGCTTCCTGCCATCCAGGACCTATATACTAGGTGTCAGAGGAAGGCCCAAAAAATGGTCAAAGACTCCAGTCACCCAAGTCATAGACTGTTCTCTCTGCTACTTCATGGCAGGTGGTACCGGAGCGCCAAGTCTAGGTCCAAAAGGCTTTTTAACAGCTTCTACCCCCAAGCCATAAAACTTCTGAACAATTATTAAAATGGCCACCCGGACTATTTACATTTATCCCCCAACTCCCACTTTGTTTTCACGCTGCTGCTACTCACTGTTTATTATCTATGCATAGTCACTTTACCTACATGTACAAATTACCTCGACTCAGCTGTATCCCCGCACATTGACTCGGTACCGGTACCCCCTGTATATAGCCTCGGTATTGTTATTTTATTGTGTTATTTTTTATTTAATTTTTACTTTAGTTTATTTAGTAAATATTTTCCTAACTGCATTGTTGGTTAAGGGCTTGTAAGTACGCATTTCACTGTACGGTCTACACCTGTTGTATTCGGAGCATGTGACAAATAACATTTGATTTGATTTATTGCACACAGAGTGATGAAACCTATTATGTGCCTTGTTATTTAGGCTTGCCATAACAAAGGGGTTGACTGAAGACATTTTAAGCTTTTCATTTTTAATTAATAATACATTTAAAATTACAACATAATTCGACTTTGACACTATGGGGTTTAGTGTGTAGGCCAGTGACAACAAATATCAATTTAATCCATTTTAAATTCAGGCTGTAACACAACAAAATGTGTAAAATGGATAATTTCTGAAGGCACTAACTGGTCAACCGGTCATGAACTGACATAAAATATGTAGGTTTATACACACTCCAATTTGGAAGTCTAACCATCTAACGTTGGCTTGAGTTCAGTACAAAACTGTTCACTTCCAACCTGTGGCACTACAGAACTATGAGAGAACAACCACCATACCTATCCTCTCCGCCAGACGCCCTATATGAAGAATAATTTGGCTACCAATAATGCAACGTTCAATTATATCAACTACAGTTACATTTAGGTTTTGAAGTTACAGGCCATGAAATTCAACATTTATCTTGTCTCTCTCTCGCTCTCTCTCCTCAGGACCACAGGTATAACTGGGATAATGGTCTGAAACCTGACCTCAGGCCGGAGCTGATGCCATTATCCTCTGACATGAGCCAGGCACACAACTACCGCCACAACAACTTCTCCACCATCAAATCAGCATCACTTGTAAGGGTCAACACCCTTTATCTCTCTAGCTTCATTTATCTCTCCTTTCTCTCTACTATACACCATCTAATCAGCATCACTGGAAAGGGCTACCATCATAGGTCACTCTCCCTGGGTGGTACCAAGTCTCCCTCATAATCTGTCCATCTTTACCTCTCCTCTTTCCTTTGTGTCTCACATGCTGTCTCTCTCTAGCTTCCTCTTTCCTTTTGTATTGTTCTTTCTCTTGTTCTCACTCTATTCTTTCTCTCCCTCGCTCCCTCCCTCTCTGTGTCCTTCCACACACTCAACACCTTTGTGTTCTCCCGGTCCTTCACTCTGCTTCTGCTCCTCTTCACCTCTCTCTCCTTCCCTCTCTCCCTCGCTCATTCTCTCCTGTACTTTTTCCCCCTCGCAAATATATCACTCACTTGGGGTTCCCGAGTGGTGCAGCGGTCTAAAGCACTGCATCTCTGTGCAAGAGGCGACACTACAGTCCCTGGTTCGAATCCAGGCTGAGTCACATCCGGCTGTGATTGGCAGTCCCATAGGGCGGCGCACAATTGGCCCAGCGCCGTCTTGGTTTGGCCGTGGGAGGCCGTCATGTAAATAAGAATTTGTTCTTAACTGACTTGCCTAGTTAAATAAAGGTTAAATAAATCAAAATAAATACTCCGACCCCCTCTGTCTTAAGTCTGGAGGGGTGCAGTGCAGTATGGAGTAAGATTACCCTCCCTGCCTCTCTCTCGCGCTTTCTCTTTCCATGTATGTTGTCATGGATACAAGGCTCCAGTAAGCAGTCGGTCAGTTCCAATGGTGTCTATGGTCTGTCTGTCCTCCCACTGGTTTTAAGCCCTGGACTGGCTTTGGCACTGGGGTGTCAATGTCCTTAACATGCCGTGTGTTAGGCTAGATTTACTGACTGGGGTTTACTGTGTTCTGGTTCTGGATACTTGGTTTACTGGTTACTTGGTTCTGACTGCCATAGGTAGTGTTTATTTGATCAATAGTGTGAAATCAGCGCTCTGACTGTTAATCAAATGAATTGGTTAAGTGAGTTGGTTGTTCACGTGGTTGTTGTTTTATGAGGCAGGGTATTGTGGTGTTGATTCCCCATTGCGGTAGGTATGAGTTGCATTCAGACAGCGTGGAGTCTGTTGCTGCTGCAATGAGTCGATGACATCATCGCTTTCTGCCGCCGTGAGGCGGGCCCACGTCCCCTGATGGACTCGGCACTGCTCGCTCAGACTGGAAAGAACAGGTAGAGGGGTGGGGGGGGGGAAATAAATGACAATGTAGAGGGAGGGAGAAAATAAATGGGATGGACAGAGAGGAGAAAAACATACACACAATTGAGGGAGGGAGGCTAAAGGAAAAGAAAGTGAGAGAATAGACAGATAAACAAACACAGACAGACAGATGGACAAGAGAGCCAGTCAAGTAGGCAGAGAGGAATGTGACTGAAGGAGGGAGGAGAGGAGTGTGACTGAAGGAAGGAGGAGAGGAGTGTGACTGAAGGAGGGAGGAGAGGAGTGTGACTGAAGGAGGGAGGAGAGGAGTGTGACTGAAGGAGGGAGGAGAGGAGTGTGACTGAATGAGAGGAGTGTGACTGAATGAGAGGAGTGTGACTGAATGAGAGGAATGTGACTGAAGGAGGGAGGAGAGGAGTGTGACTGAAGGAGAGGAGTGTGACTGAAGGAGAGGAATGTGACTGAAGGAGAGGAATGTGACTGAAGGAGGGAGGAGAGGAGTGTGACTGAAGGAGGGAGGAGAGGAGTGTGACTGAAGGAGGGAGGAGAGGAGTGTGACTGAATGAGAGGAGTGTGACTGAATGAGAGGAATGTGACTGAAGGAGGGAGGAGAGGAGTGTGACTGAAGGAGGGAGGAGAGGAGTGTGACTGAAGGAGAGGAATGTGACTGAAGGAGAGGAATGTGACTGAAGGAGGGAGGAGAGGAGTGTGACTGAATGAGGGAGGAGAGGAGTGTGACTGAATGAGAGGAGTGTGACTGAATGAGGGAGGAGAGGAGTGTGACTGAATGAGAGGAGTGTGACTGAATGAGAGAGAGAAGGAGAGGAATGTGACTGAAGGAGAGAGAGAAGTAGAGGAATGTGACTGAAGGAGAGAGAGAAGGAGAGGAATGTGACTGAAGGAGAGAGAGCGGGAGAGAAGAGAGGTGCACTCTGTCTGATCTCACTGAATGAAGCGTTAGATATCAGTTAAGAGGAAACGGGAGAAAGAGAAGAGAGGGATGGTGAGCCTCATCTGGAGGAGAGAGGGATGAATGGGGTTATTACAGGTCAGCCGGACTGGGAGAGGGAGGGAGGGAGGGATGGGTACAAAATAGTATTTATTAACACTTCTATGCCTTTCTGAGATATGTAGCTTTTGTTTTAGTCCACATACAGTACCAGTCAAAAGTTTGGACACACTTACTCATTCCAGGGTTTTTCTTTATTTTTACTATTTTCTACATTGTAGAATAATAGTGAAGATATCAAAACTATGAAATAACACATTTGGAATCATGTAACCAAAAAAGTGTTAAACAAATAAAAATATGTTATATTTGAGATTCTTCAAATAGTGCCACCCTTTGCCTTGATGGCAGCTTTGCAGACTCTTGGCATTCTCTCAACCAGCTTCACCTGGGATGCTTTTCCAACAGTCTTGAAGGAGTTCCCACATATGCTGAGCACTTATTGGCTGCTTTTCCTTCACTGTGCAGTCCAACTCATCCCAAACCATCTCAATTGGATTGAGGTCGGGTGATTGTGGAGGCAGGTCATCTGATGCAGGTGAACGCTAATGATCCCTTATTGATGTCACTTGTTAAATCCGCTCCAATCAGTGTAGATGAAGGGGAGGAGACAGGTTAAAGAAGGATGTTTAAGCCTTGAGACAATTGAGACATGGATTGTGTATGTGTGCCATTCAGAGGGTAAATGGGCAAGACAAAAGATTTAAATGCCTTTGAACGAGGTAGGTTCCAGGCGCACCAGTTTGGGTCAAGAACTGCAATGCTGTTGGGTTTTTCGCGCTCAACAGTTTCCCGTGTGTATCAAGAATGGTCCACCACCAAAAGGACATTCAGCCAACTTGGAGTCAACATGGGCCATCATCCCTGTTGAACGCTTTCGACACCTTGTAGAGTCCCCAACAAATTTTGCCTGTGCTGAGGGCAAAAGAGGGTGCAACTCAATATTAGGAAGGTGTTTCTAATATTTTGTACATTGAGTGTATAACACATGTTGAAAATAAATAAGACTTTCCTTCAAAACACACATCAAGGCTCCCTTGATCAACCAGGTTATTGGCTGAGTAGCTTACCTGGCGAAAGGTCAACTAAACAAATCAAAAATGTCCTCGCAATCAAATAAATCTTAACCTTTGACCTGGAAGTGTTCCCCCCTGGATCGTATTTCCCTTCTTTGAGACCAGCCTGTGAATGGCGATCACATGACGTGACTTGGCCTGTGGTGGCAGCAAGGTGAAAGCAAGTGATTAGGATTGTCCCTGCATCACAGTAGCGGTATTGATTCAGATATATTAGGAGGGAATCTCTCACCCTTTCTCTACTTCTCTCTCTCTCTCTCTCTCTCTCTCTCTCTCTCTCTCTCTCTCTCTCTCTCTCTCTCTCTCTCTCTCTCTCCTCTCTCTCTCTCTCTCTCTCTCTCTCTCTCTCTCTCTCTCTCTCCCTCTCGCTCCCCTTTCTCAGCCACTTCTCTATCTTCCTTTCTGACTCGGTTAGGAGGGGATCTCTCGCTCTCTCACCCTCTCTCTACTTCTCTCTTTCTCTCCGTCTCTCAAAGAGGCTTTCATGTGACCCACCTGCTGAACGCAGGCTGCTCCCTCTGCTCCCTCTAATGCCCCCTCTGTTCTGCCTGCCAATGGAGTCCGCTCCTTCTCCCTACCTCATTCACAGTTCACACGCCTGCTCCGGTGTAGCCCACAGCCACCGCGTTTGTCCAAAGTCGTTTGTCCAAACGTTAACCAACCAGTGGGTTTGTTGCTGGTCTGGGTAAAGCTGAGCTGAGGGGTTCAGGTGTAGGATATACCACACATGGTTTCTGGGTGCTCGCACGGTTGTTGAACATGAACGTTGCAATGATGCTTGGGCTTAAGAAGATGAGTTATGAGAAGATGAGGGACTACTATGAGGATCTGGATAGTCCCTTTTGTCAGGTTTGGTTTGTTTGTCATCTTGACTCTTTATGTTGTTGTGACTTGGACTAACTTGACTTGACTTTGGCTGACCTAACCAATGTAAATAACATTATATCATAGTCCACTCATGAAGTCAATCTACATTGATTAACTGGTTGGATTTAAACCAGATCTGTATGAACAGGGTATTTTGGTATATCTTGAAGACACTTGTTGGATCTACTCTTCCTTTCTAATGTTGGATTTAATCCTCCCTGCTTTCTAATGTTGGATCTACTCCTCCTTTCTAATGTTGGATCTACGCCTCCTTTCTAATGTTGGATCTACTCCTCCTTTCTAATGTTGGATCTACTCCTGCTTTCTAATGTTGGATCTACGCCTCCTTTCTAATGTTGGATCTACTCCTCCTTTCTAATGTTGGATCTACTCCTCCTTTCTAATGTTGGATCTACTCCTCCTTTCTAATGTTGGATCTACTCCTGCTTTCTAATGTTGGATCTACGCCTCCTTTCTAATGTTGGATCTACTCCTCCTTTCTAATGTTGGATCTACTCCTCCTTTCTAATGTTGGATCTACTCCTTTCTAATGTTGGATCTACGCCTCCCTCTTTTCCAATGTTGGATCTACGCCTCCCTCTTTTCCAATGTTGGATCTACTCCTCCTTTCCAATGTTGGATCTACTTCTCCCTCCTCTTTCTAATGTTGGATCTACTCCTCCCTCCTCTTTCTAATGTTGGATCTACTCCTCCTTTCTAATGTTGGATCTACTCCTCCCTCCTCTTTCTAATGTTGGATCTACTCCTCCTTTCTAATGTTGGATCTACTCCTCCCTCCTCTTTCTAATGTTGGATCTACTTCTCCCTCCTCTTTCTAATGTTGGATCTACTCCTCCCTCCTCTTTCTAATGTTGGATCGACTCCTCCCTCCTTTCTAATGTTGGATCTACTCCTCCTTTGTAATGTCTGATCTACTCCTCCCTCCTCTTTCTAATGTTGGATCTACTCCTCCCTCCTCTTTCTAATGTTGGATCTACTCCTCCCTCCTCTTTCTAATGTTGGATCTACTCCTCTCTCCTCTTTCTAATGTTGGATCTACTCCTCCCTGCTTTCTAATGTTGGATCTACTCCTCCCTCCTCTTTCTAATGTTGGATCTACTCCTCCCTCCTCTTTCTAATGTTGGATCTACTCCTCTCTCCTCTTTCTAATGTTGGATCTACTCCTCCCTGCTTTCTAATGTCTGATCTACTCCTCCCTCCTCTTTCTAATGTTGGATCTACTCCTCCCTCCTCTTTCTAATGTTGGATCTACTCCTCCCTGCTTTCTAATGTCTGATCTACTCCTCCCTCCTCTTTCTAATGTTGGATCTACTCCTCTCTCCTCTTTCTAATGTTGGATCTACTCCTCCCTGCTTTCTAATGTCTGATCTACTCCTCCCTCCTCTTTCTAATGTTGGATCTACTTTTCCTTTCTAATGTTGGATCTACTCCTCCCTCCTCCTTTCTAATGTTGGATCTACTCCTCCTTTCTAATGTTGGATCTACTCCTCCCTCCTCTTTCTAATGTTGGATCTACTCCTCCCTGCTTTCTAATGTCTGATCTACTCCTCCCTCCTCTTTCTAATGTTGGATCTACTCCTCCCTGCTTTCTAATGTTGGATCTACTCCTCCTTTGTAATGTCTGATCTACTCCTCCCTCCTCCTTTCTAATGTTGGATCTACTTTTCCTTTCTGTCGGATCTACTCCTCCCATCTTTCTACTGTCTGATCTACTCCTCCCTCCTTTGTACTGTCTGATCTACTCCTCCCTCCTTTCTACTGTCTGATCTACTCCTCCCTCCTTTCTACTGTCTGATCTACTCCTCCCTCCTTTCTACTGTCTGATCTACTCCTCCCTCCTTTCTACTGTCTGATCTACTCCTCCCTCCTTTCTACTGTCTGATCTACTCCTCCCTCCTTTCTACTGTCTGATCTACTCCTCCCTCCTTTCTACTGTCTGATCTACTCCTCCCTCCTTTCTACTGTCTGATCTACTCCTCCCTCCTTTCTACTGTCTGATCTACTCCTCCCTCCTTTCTACTGTCTGATCTGTAATGTCTGATCTACTCCTCCCTCCTTTCTACTGTCTGATCTACTCCTCCCTCCTTTCTACTGTCTGATCTACTCCTCCCTCCTTTCTACTGTCTGATCTACTCCTCCCCTCCTTTCTACTGTCTGATCTACTCCTCCCTCCTTTCTACTGTCTGATCTACTCCTCCCTCCTTTCTACTGTCTGATCTACTCCTCCCTCCTTTCTACTGTCTGATCTACTCCTTCTCCCTCTGTAATGTTGGATCTACTCCTCCCTCTTTTCTAATCAGTGCAGGTGAAGGGCAGTAGAATTGGAGAGGACAGATTTTATGTCATTCAGATAGTGCCTTTGTGTATCCCATACTGTTGGACTTATGACCTCAGTTGTCCTAACTACCTTTGCAATTAGTTGGTTGATTGATTGAATCCCCTCCACAGGTAACCAAGCAGATCCATCAGCACGAGCAGGAGAATGAGCTGCGGGAGCAGATGTCAGGTTATAAACGGATGAGACGGCAGCACCAGAAGCAGCTGATCGCTCTAGAGAACAAGCTGAAGGCAGAGATGGACGAACATAGACTGAAGTTGCAGAAGGAGGTGGAGACTCAGGCCAACAATGCCTATATAGAGCTAGAGAAACTGGCCAAGAGACACACCATCCACTGTGAAAAAGAGGTGGGTCTGGGGAGGTCCTGTCGTGGAGAAGTGCCATACTGTCCAAACAAAGGTGTCTGGGGAGAGGGAAAGGACAACTTGTTCATGCTATGGGTTGAGCATTGCTGCCACCCAATGTCAGGAAGCTGTTAAAAAGCACACCAGTTCATCTGTAACTATGCAAATTATAGGTTTACCTTCATGGTCCAGCATGCCCTCCTTGACGTCCACTAACACGTCCACTAGCACGTCCACGTCCACTAGCACGTCCACTAGCACGTCCACTAGCACGTCCACTAGCACGTCCACTAACACGTCCACTAACACTAGCACGTCCACTAGCACGTCCACTAGCACGTCCACTAACACTAACACTAGCACGTCCACTAGCACGTCCACTAGCACGTCCACTAACACTAGCACGTCCACTAACACGTCCACTAACACTAGCACGTCCACTAGCATGTCCACTAGCACGTCCACTAACACTAGCACGTCCACTAACACTAGCATGTCCACTAGCACATCCACTAGCATGTCCACTAGCACATCCACTAGCACGTCCACTAGCACATCCACTAGCACGTCCACTAACACTAGCACGTCCACTAACACGTCCACTAGCACGTCCACTAACACTAGCACGTCCAATAACACATCCACTAGCACGTCCACTAACACTAGCACGTCCACTAGCATTAGCACGTCCACTAGCACGTCCACTAGCACTAGCACGTCCACTAACACTAGCACGTCCACTAACACTAGCACGTCCACTAACACTAGCACGTCCACTAACACTAGCACGTCCACTAGCACGTCCACTAACACTAGCACGTCCACTAACACTAGCACGTCCACTAACACTAGCACGTCCACTAACACTAGCACGTCCACTAACACTAGCACGTCCACTAGCACGTCCACTAGCACGTCCACTAGCACATCCACTAGCACGTCCACTAACACTAGCACGTCCACTAACACTAGCACGTCCACTAGCACGTCCACTAGCACATCCACTAGCACGTCCACTAACACTAGCACGTCCACTAGCACGTCCACTAGCACTAGCACGTCCACTAACACTAGCACGTCCACTAGCACGTCCACTAGCACGTCCACTACCACTAGCACGTCCACTAGCACGTCCACTAGCACGTCCACTAGCACGTCCACTACCACTAGCACGTCCACTAGCACGTCCACTACCACTAGCACGTCCACTAGCACGTCCACTAACACTAGCACGTCCACTAACACTAGCACGTCCACTAACACTAGCACGTCCACTAACACTAGCACGTCCACTAACACTAACACGTCCACTAACACGTCCACTCGCACGTCCACTAGCACGTCCACTACCACTAGTTCGTCCACTAGCACGTCCACTACCACTAGCACGTCCACTAGCACTAGCACGTCCACTAGCACGTCCACTAGCACTAGCACGTCCACTAGCACATCCACTAACACTAGCACGTCCACTAACACTAGCACGTCCACTAACACTAGCACGTCCACTAACACTAGCACGTCCACTAACACTAGCACGTCCACTAACACTAGCACGTCCACTAACACTAGCACGTCCACTAACACTAGCACGTCCACTAACACTAACACGTCCACTCGCACGTCCACTACCACTCGCACGTCCACTACCACTAGCACGTCCACTAACACTAGCACATCCACCAACACTAGCACATCCACTAGCACGTCCACTAGCACTAACACATCCACTGGCACGTCCACTAACACTGGCACGTCCACTAACACTAGCACGTCCACTAACACTAGCACGTCCACTAACACTAGCACGTCCACTAACACTAGCACGTCCACTAGCACGTCCACTACCACTAGCACGTCCACTAACACTAGCACGTCCACTAGCACTAGCACGTCCACTACCACTAGCACGTCCACTAACACTAGCACGTCCACTAGCACTAGCACGTCCACTACCACTAGCACGTCCACTAGCACTAGCACGTCCACTAGCACGTCCACTACCACTAGCACGTCCACTACCACTAGCACGTCCACTACCACTAGCACGTCCACTACCACTAGCACGTCCACTACCACTAGCACGTCCACTACCACTAGCACGTCCACTAACACTAGCACGTCCACTACCACTAGCACGTCCACTACCACTAGCACGCCCACTAGCACGCCCACTAGCACGTCCACTAACACTAGCACGTCCACTACCACTAGCACGTCCACTAACACTAGCACGTCCACTAACACTAGCACGCCCACTAACACTAGCACGTCCACTAACACTAGCACGTCCACTACCACTTGCACGTCCACTACCACTAGCACGTCCACTACCACTAGCACGTCCACTACCACTAGCACGCCCACTACCACTAGCACGCCCACTACCACTAGCACGTCCACTACCACTAGCACGTCCACTAGCACGTCCACTACCACTAGCACGTCCACTACCACTAGCACGTCCACTACCACTAGCACGTCCACTACCACTAGCACGTCCACTACCACTAGCACGTCCACTACCACTAGCACGTCCACTACCACTAGCACGTCCACTAACACTAGCACGTCCACTAGCACGTCCACTAACACTAGCACGTCCACTAGCACGCCCACTAGCACGTCCACTAGCACGCCCACTAGCACGTCCACTACCACTAGCACGTCCACTAACACTAGCACGCCCACTAGCACGTCCACTACCACTAGCACGTCCACTACCACTAGCACGTCCACTACCACTAGCACGTCCACTAACACTAGCACGTCCACTAACACTAGCACGCCCACTAGCACGTCCACTAACACTAGCACGTCCACTAGCACGTCCACTAACACTAACACGTCCACTAACATGTCCACGTCCACTCGCACGTCCACTACCACTCGCACGTCCACTACCACTCGCACATCCACCAACACTAGCACATCCACCAACACTAGCACATCCACCAACACTAGCACATCCACTAGCACGTCCACCAACACTAGCACGTCCACTAACACGTCCACTAGCACGTCCACTAGCACGTCCACTAACACTAGCACGTCCACTACCACTAGCACGTCCACTACCACTAGCACGTCCACTACCACTAGCACGTCCACTACCACTAGCACGTCCACTAGCACGTCCACTAGCACGTCCACTAGCACGTCCACTAGCACGTCCACTAACACTAGCACGTCCACTGGCACGTCCACTGGCACGTCCACTGGCACGTCCACTGGCACGTCCACTAGCACGTCCACTAGCACGTCCACTACCACTAGCACGTCCACTACCACTAGCACGTCCACTACCACTAGCATGTCCACTACCACTAGCACGTCCACTAGCACGTCCACTACCACTAGCACGTCCACTAGCACTAGCACGTCCACTAGCACGTCCACTAGCACGTCCACTAGCACTAGCACGTCCACTACCACTAACACGTCCACTAGCACGTCCACTACCACTAGCATGTCCACTACCACTAGCACGTCCACTAGCACGTCCACTAGCACGTCCACTAGCACGTCCACTACCACTAGCACGTCCACTAACACGTCCACTAGCACGTCCACTACCACTAGCACGTCCACTAGCACGTCCACTACCACTAGCACGTCCACTAACACGTCCACTACCACTAGCACGTCCACTAGCACTAACACGTCCACTAACACGTCCACTACCACTAGCACGTCCACTACCACTAGCACGTCCACTAGCACTAACACGTCCACTACCACTGGCACGTCCACTACCACTGGCACGTCCACTACCACTGGCACGTCCACTACCACTGGCACGTCCACTACCACTAGCACGTCCACTAGCACTGGCACGTCCACTACCACTAGCACGTCCACTACCACTAGCACGTCCACTAGCACGTCCACTACCACTAACACGTCCACTAACACGTCCACTAACACGTCCACTAACACGTCCACTACCACTAGCACGTCCACTACCACTAGCACGTCCACTAGCACTAGCACGTCCACTAACACTAGCACGTCCACTAACACTAGCACGTCCACTAACACTAGTACATCCACTAGCACGTCCACTACCACTAGCACGTCCACTAGCACGTCCACTACCACTAGCACGTCCACTAGCACTAGCACGTCCACTACCACTAGCACGTCCACTAGCACGTCCACTAACACTAGCACGTCCACTACCACTAGCACGTCCACTACCACTAGCACGTCCACTAGCACGTCCACTAGCACGTCCACTACCACTAGCACGTCCACTAGCACGTCCACTACCACTAGCACGTCCACTAGCACTAGCACGTCCACTACCACTAGCACGTCCACTAGCACGTCCACTACCACTAGCACGTCCACTACCACTAGCACGTCCACTAGCACGTCCACTAACACGTCCACTAACACGTCCACTAGCACGTCCACTACCACTAGCACGTCCACTAGCACTAGCACGTCCACTAGCACTAGCACGTCCACTAGCACTAGCACGTCCACTAGCACTAGCACGTCCACTAGCACTAGCACGTCCACTAACACTAGCACGTCCACTAGCACTAGCACGTCCACTAGCACGTCCACTACCACTACCACTAGCACGTCCACTAGCACTAGCACGTCCACTAGCACTAGCACGTCCACTAACACTAGCACGTCCACTAACACTAGCACGTCCACTAACACTAGCACGTCCACTACCACTAGCACGTCCACTAGCACTAGCACGTCCACTATTACGTCCACTAACACTAGCACGTCCACTAACACGTCCACTAGCACTAGCACGTCCACTACCACTAGCACGTCCACTAGCACGTCCACTAGCACGTCCACTAGCACGTCCACTAACACGTCCACTAGCACTAGCACGTCCACTAGCACTAGTACGTCCACTAGCACTAGCACGTCCACTCGCACGTCCACTCGCACGTCCACTCGCACGTCCACTCGCACGTCCACTAGCACGTCCACTCGCACGTCCACTAACACGTCCACTAGCACTAACACGTCCACTAGCACGTCCACTCGCACATCCACTAGCACGTCCACTAACACTAGCACATCCACTAGCACGTCCACTAGCACTAGCACATCCACTAGCACGTCCACTAACACTAGCACATCCACTAGCACGTCCACTAGCACTAGCACATCCACTAACACGTCCACTAACACTAGCACGTCCACTAGCACGTCCACTAGCACGTCCACTAGCACGTCCACTAGCACTAGCACGTCCACTACCACTAGCATGTCCACTACCACTAGCTCGTCCACTAACACGTCCACTAACACGTCCACTAACACTAGCACATCCACTAGCACGTCCACTAACACGTCCACTAACACTAGCACGTCCACTAGCACTAACACGTCCACTAACACGTCCACTAGCACTAGCACGTCCACTAGCACTAACACGTCCACTAACACGTCCACTAGCACTAGCACGTCCACTAGCACGTCCACTAGCACGTCCACTAACACTAGCACGTCCACTAACACGTCCACTAACACTAGCACGTCCACTAGCACGTCCACTAACACGTCCACTAGCACGTCCACTAACACGTCCACTAGCACTAACACGTCCACTAGCACTAGCACGTCCACTAGCACTAGCACGTCCACTAGCACGTCCACTAGCACTAACACGTCCACTAACACGTCCACTAGCACTAGCACATCCACTAACACGTCCACTAACACGTCCACTAGCACTAGCACGTCCACTAGCACGTCCACTAGCACGTCCACTAGCACGTCCACTAACACTAGCACGTCCACTAACACGTCCACTAACACTAGCACGTCCACTAGCACGTCCACTAACACGTCCACTAACACGTCCACTAGCACTAACACGTCCACTAGCACTAGCACGTCCACTAGCACTAGCACGTCCACTAGCACTAGCACGTCCACTAGCACGTCCACTAGCACGTCCACTAGCACGTCCACTAGCACGTCCACTAACACGTCCACTAACACTGTTGTGTGTAGATTGAGGAAAACTATTATTCAATCAATTTTAGAATAAGGCTGTAACGTAACAAAATGTGGAAAAAGTGATGTGGTCTGAATAGTTTCAGAATGCACTATACTCTAACAATACTTAACACTAACACCACTAACAGACACGTAGCTTGCTAGCAAAACAACATTAGCCATGTGTTGTTTGCTCCCCATGTGCCTCTCTCCCATACAAGGCCCCTTCATAGCTAACTAATATATGTGCCTCTTCCCCCCCCCCCCCTCCCTCCATCTCCCCTGTCTCTCAATTCAAATTAAGGGCTTTATTGGCATGGGAAATATATGTTAACATTGCCAGAGCAAGTGAACTAGATAATAAACAAAAGTGAAATAAACAATAAAAATGAACAGTAAACATTACACTCACTCTCTCCCAACCCCCCCCCCCCTCCCCGTCTCCCTCTCTCTCATTTCCCCTCAGATGAAGACAATGTCATCAGATGAGAAGAAGTTCCAGCAGCAGATCGTTTCCCAGCAGAAGAAGGAGCTCACCACCTTCCTAGATAATCAGAAGAAGCAGTACAAGCTCTGCAAGGAGAAGATGAAAGAGGTCCTTTATTCCCCCTTTCCCAGCCTCACACTATATGCTCTGTATTGAGCTGAGTTGAATCGATCCTTTAGTACAAGCTCTGCAAGGAGAAGATGAGAGGTCCTTTCTTCCTCCTTTCCCAGCCTCACACTATATGCTCTGTATTGAGCTGAGTTGAATCGATCCTTAGTACAAGCTCTGCAAGGAAAGATTAGAGGTCGCAACGCAACACTGCTTATGTCCTCTAGCTAGCTAGTACAGCACTGTACCCTCGTATAATGCCTCTACAGTAGGAATAATCTCAGCACCCATGACACATCTACTATGTATTGCGATGGGTGGAAACAACCATCCTACGAATACACACACAAACACACACACATACAAACACACACACAAACATACACAAGTACAGTATGTTTGGTCATCGTGCATTTTCATTTCACTGAGGAGGAGCTGAGTCACTCCACACACACACACACACACACACACACACACACACACACACACACACACACACACACACACACACACACACACACACATTGTGTTTGTGTTTCTAACAACCTTGATGCACTGTTTCTCAGAACTGGATCCGTTGTTGTGAACAGAACTAGGCCATCTCAGTTAACAGACATTGCTCTGATTCTAGACATTCAGTTACATAGCATTGTTTAAATCATAGAATTAGGAATTAGAATACGATAATGGACATGAACCTTCTTATGATGGGATAAAGGTCAGCCATTTTGGTCAGGGAGTTAGTCAACCATGGTTTTCCAGTCCTGTGATAAGATATTGTGTAAAATAATGAATTTGAAGAATGTTTGTTTGATTGCTAGCTAGCCATTTTTAGAGGAATAATTCTTTTTTTTTTTTTTTCAAATGAACTGCCAATATGCCAACATTCCATTCAAACAATGCAGTCAATACACTGGCTGAAATCAGTTGACGATAGGACTTAGACAAGTTGTAAATGCAACAAGTACTGATATTGGGTCATATAATTGCGTCACAGCTTTCCAAGAAAACAAAATGTTGACTATTTTTAAGCTATTTATACAGACATTTTTTATAAAACCTGTATAAACTCTATAATTATATGACAATGTTTTAGGTTGACAATTCTATTACACAATTTCTGATATATCACATTCCTTACTTTTATTTTCCTGCATAAATAAAATCAGGATTATGCCTCTATACTGCCATTCTTTCTAATTAGACTGGGTTGGATTTCTCCCTGACCAATATGGCTGCCAATTTCACCTCATTCTGGAACTTTGAGGGTTAATGACATATCCCCTCTAGTAATTTAATAGGCTAATGGAACTCGACAAAAACAATGGAAATGCCATGGAAATGCGTTGGGCAAAGATCCCAAATCTCCTCATTTTCCCCCAGCAAAATTGGCCTACATTTAGGCTACTGTATATACGTGTACTTAACACTATGTTGGGATAAAACCGGACTATAATGCTGTATAGATGTCAACCCCAATACATGTTCATGTTTTCGTCACCAATCAACTGCATTAGTTAAAAACGACTGACTACCACCATCGATTTCTGTATGCTAGCTACGCTACCAGTTTACCAGTCACTTCTCAATCTGAAAAGGGACAACTTCTATATGTAATGCAGTGAAAACATCCTAATTTATCCAAATCAGATTTTAGTAACCACATGGTAGACCTGTTACAATACATCAATCATGACGGTTTTGACGAATATCCACTTTATCACAATATGTACTGTTAATGTAGAGCTTATATGGCTTTCATAGAATGTTGTAGTGTCAGATTAATGTGGAGATTATATGGCTTTCATAGAATGTTGTAGTGTCAGATTAATGTGGAGATTATATGGCTTTCATAGAATGTTGTAGTGTCAGATTAATGTGGAGATTATATGGCTGTCATAGAATGTTGTAGTGTCAGATTAATGTGGAGATTATATGGCTGTCATAGAATGTTGTAGTGTCAGATTAATGTGGAGATTATTTGGCTGTCATAGAATGTTGTAGTGTCAGATTAATGTGGAGATTATATGGCTGTCATAGAATGTTGTAGTGTCAGATTAATGTGGAGATTATATGGCTTTCATAGAATGTTGTAGTGCCAGATTAATGTGGAGTTTATATGGCTTTCATAGAATGTTGTAGTGTCAGATTAATGTGGAGATTATATGGCTTTCATAGAATGTTGTAGTGTCAGATTAATGTGGAGATTATATGGCTTTCATAGAATGTAGTAGTGTCAGATTAATGTGGAGTTTATATGGCTTTCATAGAATGTTGTAGTGTCAGATTAATGTGGAGATTATATGGCTTTCATAGAATGTTGTAGTGTCAGATTAATGTGGAGCTAATATGGCTTTCATAGAAGGTTGTAGTGTATTGTTAATACATCATAATGCAGAAACCTCATTGGCCCAACTCTCTAGATACATGGCTCTAGAGGACCCTATATATCTTTTGATAATGAGAGCATCTGCTGCACACCTGACCATTAGACAGGAGAACATGTATATCACGGACCGTTATATATCCGTAAAAATCTCCTCTGTCTCTCTCCCCATCTTCCAGGAGATGAATGAAGACCACCACACCACTAAGAAGGAGAAGCAGGAGCGCCTGTCCAAGCACAAGGAGAACCTGCAACACAGCCAGGCTGAGGAGGAGGCCCAGGTTCTGAGCCAACAGAGGGTCTTCTACGACAGGAACTGCAGATGCTTGAAACGCAAAGTCATGATCAAGAGGCATGCGTTGGAACAGGAGCAGATACGAGAGGTACTGGATATTGTATAGATGTACAGATGGCCATTTCAAACGAGAGGCAAGGCGGAATGGATGACTGTGTGAAGAATGACTGGGATGTACAGTATCTTGTATAGATAGTCACACATTTTAGTTCAGGTTCAGTCTGAAGTGGTGTGCAGTGAACACTGCAATCCAGTAGGGATGTGAATATCACATGTCCAACTGCTTATCCATAACATTTCCAGGGTCAATGTTGTCCTCAAATGGCTTCTGTAACACGAAAAATAATGTTCAAATCGTAGTGTTCTTTGACCAATAACGGTATTTTCTGATGTTTCGTGGAAAACACCAAGAAGTGGTTTCCCATCTCGTGGAAAGCAGATAAGAAAGTATAAGCAAGGCAACAATGTCCTAATCTCCTAATCTGCTCTGTATATCGGGGGAGGGGGGGAGGTAATGTCAATAAAACGACACCACGAGATACTGATCAGCTCCTGACCAAATGGCAGTAGGTTCTCATCATCCAGTGTCTGTATAAAAGCAAAGTTTTAATCATTGGATGGCCATGATAATTCCTCTCTCCCCCCATCCCCTCTCTCCCTATCTCCCCCTATCTATCCCTCCTTCTCTCTATCTCTCCCTCCCCATGTCTCTCTCTCTCCAGGAGCTGAACAAGAAGAAGACCCAGAAGGAGATGGAGCATGCCATGCTGATCAGACATGACGAGTCCACCCAGGAGCTGGAGCATCGTCAGCTGAAAACCCTTCAGAAGCTCCGCATGGACCTGATCCGCCTGCAGCACCAGACAGAACTGGAGAACCAGATAGAATACAACAACCGGCGCGAGAGAGAGCTCCGCCGCAAGCACGTTCTGGAGCTACGGCAGCAACCCAAGAAC